>NW_018408807.1:165455-183276 GCF_002113885.1 Mizuhopecten yessoensis | reverse complement strand
TTTGAATATTACATGTTAATAACTTGATTGGAATTATAACCTTGAGTTGACAGTTTGATACTTTGAAAATTTTGAGCCAGCCCTACCCCCAAGGGCTGTAGGGTGGGGCTCAAGGGAGTCAGTGTGCTAAAATTTCTTCATTTTCCTTGTTTAGAATCAGAGGTGCTAGTTTCAAATCCTTTATAGTCTGAAATCTGTATGCTTGATATTGAATAAGGTGGTTTTATTGTTTTTTGTCACTTTGAATAATATTTCTGTTCATGTTAAAAACGAAATCAACTCTCTGTATAAATATATCAGGTGACCGTTAAGGCCCATGGGCCTCTTGTTAATATAGCTGTGATAATGTAGCTTTCTGACGACGAGGGATTTGTTGCGTCGTCGCGCCAGAGGAAGCCGGGTATTCCAGGGACGTAAACTGTCCCTGGGTATTCATATAGTACTAATTAAAATTTACGTAAATCTAAAAGCGCACGTATCTCATTTGACCCCGATCACGAGCACCGACAGAGACAGAATACGCCGTGTCTATCACAACAGTTAACCCTTGGAGGGCCTCATGACAAAATCAAACTAACCAGTCACTTATCCCTTCCTTTCGCATAAACCACTGTATAGTTATAGAAACATAAAGTAGACTCTCTCCGATACATGCCCATTGACATATTAAACTAAGTTCATCTGTGTTCAAACTCAGACAAAGATACTAGCGAGGTTAATAGTTTTAGATATTTATTCATTAAATAAACAGCGCCAACATTTCTGTCGATTCCATTTCAGCTTAACCGGCTATCCGGAAGAATACATGCACCGTACCAGCTGCTAGGGCAGTTTTTTTCTCCTTTGAATACTTTCCACCTGTAGTAATGATTCCGTAACGTACTCCTTGCGCTATCTTTTGACCATTTGGCAACTTTTCGCTTCGTAGCTGACACGGTACAACACTTTTCTTTGGCTTACTTCACACGGCCAGTCATTTTGTTTACAAAGAAATGTAGTGCAATGCGCATGCGCTAGAAGAGGGAAATCCCAGAACAAAACGTTTGTCAGACAGGTAGAAATACCGATGATTATCTTAGATTTAATCATTTTTATGAATCTATTTCAGCCAAATCCGATCGTTATTTTCCATTAGGAGTCTCACTTGATATGTTTATGTAGTATTTGAAAAAACAGACAAAAAAATAGTTACTTCAGCGTGATGCCCCTTTACTGGATTACCTGCCTTAGTACGATTTCTCTCAGCTAGACTGCGCTGTTTCGATGCGAAGTCTGGCGGAGAGTAAAAAACTACCACAGGAAATCCAGTTATTTACATAATGAACAGTCCTGACCGAGGAGTACCGGATGTACGGTCCTGTTGGAGGAGTATTGCAACTACAGACTGTTGGAGGCGTATGATTGAAATGGTAGTAGAGGCGTTCCAGATGAAATTGACAGCTAGTTTCTGAGACGTATATCACAAGAATCACTCCCGAAACCAACACAATCGGCCACAACAACGCCAAATTTCACCCCGGGGGAGGTGTGATAAGCTATGTTTTAACTCGTATAGGAGTGATATCATTATCTCAAGGGTGATTCAATTAAATTTTCTGCTTGTCAAATTGTGGTATATTGTCAAATTAACAATGATTAGGTACACAGTAACAGCCGATATGCATGATACCGGCGAACAGCACCGATACGTCTGGAGCAGAGATACTGTAATACACGTCAATGCTATATATCCCGTGGTCGGTTTTCACTGGCCGAGATTTAATTAAGGTGGATGAACTGGATTGGTTAAAATATATATATTGGCATTCTCTAACAGTGAAAAGCAATAGAATTTGTACAATTCGATTTACTTACAATAAAAAAAGTCCAGCTGTTATCTATATGACACAGAACGGAGTGTGATCAGGTTTGGTAGGAGAGCCATCTTCTACACATTTATTTCTTTGTTAAATTATTGAAAATTCAAATTTTGGAAGTAGAATATTTAGTCAAAATCTGATAAAAACATGGAAGTTATATTTCATCGAGACACATATTGAATGACCGTAAGCAGGCCTAACTAGTCGAGCAACGGAACACATCATATACTATCTAGTTATCGGAACATCGCTGTTGAGGTATGGTTTCCCGAAACGAAACGCGCCATAATTGGCAATTAATTTTTATTAAATGTGATTGAGATAAAACACTGGTAATTGCTGAAGAAGTGAACGCTCTCGAGAGGTCGTACCGAATTGGGAGGCATCACGCCATCTTCTAGAAACACTTAAAACATGTCACGTTGATATCATAGTTTCCCAGTACCGCTGATCGACAGTTTACATTCACATCGAATGAAATTACGACAGAATCTTCTCAACAAAGACCCCTTGAGGTTTAACACATTTTTCAAATTGTCAGTTTAGATTTTAAATTTAAGTGATATTTGGAGTTTGGTTCGATTTCCTTACTTGCTATGCCGAATACACGTTAATTATAACTACAGTTAGAGAACCAACAATCTGAAACAGTTTCTCCCCGATGTATCGAGTTATGGCGGATGAATACATGACTAACATGTTATTATATGTTTACAACAGCTATGGTCGTTTGACCTGATCACGCACTGAAGTGCCTACGCCCACCCTGAACGTCATTTTTCTATCTGCTGTCATTTGATTTCTACTTTTACATTTCTTGAATTAAGGATAAAAGATATTGTTAGAACGTACAATAAAGTACTAAACAGAAACGGCAGTGTAAAATATAATGAAAAAGAATGACTTCACGAAATTTACATATAATTCCGCCTGTATTTGACATCCACACCGTTGATACAGTGGCTGTACGCTCTATTTCACTGTAGTTTGGTGAATTATGTTAATACGTTAAACATGTAATAATTGGTGAGATTTCCGCTTCGCTGTCGTTGGCTCATGTATACTGTGGATATCGTATGCATATTATTGTAATGTTCGTAAAATTATCTGGCAGGTCGTGTGGTTAAAATTAGCATAAAGGTGCCATATTATATTATGTACTTGGAACATCAATGGAAACAGATAAATCACGAATTTCCGATAGATTAGTTTTAACCTATAACTCGCCCTACTCATCTTCTTGTACTGTTTTCCTCGCTGTTCCTCATTCCCTTAATTTTCCTCCTTGTTTTTTGAATTACTGTTTTGTCAGCTATAAGGTTTAAACAGATTGCTGTTTACCCGATACAGTACCCGTCACTACGACCTTTCATCCGTGAAAAAAGACGGACTGTAACCTTCCCGTACAAAGGGTGAACAGGCTCTAATACATCCATACAAAGGAGGGATACAAGTATCTCAGATAACATCCTACGTCTCTATTACTGTTATTGATGAAGTCATGCCTCCGACATTCAGTAGCCCCTCTGTGGACATGCCGGTGGGTTTTTTCTCGCGCACAATTATGATATCTCGTGCGCACTTTTATCTCGTGCGCACCATTTGAGGTTGACATTATACATATAAAACATTCTAGAACTGCAAATGTAATTAACATTAATAATGTAAAAGCATGCTTGTGTATAGTTAACTCATGCGCAGAACAAAATGAACTAAAAAACATGCATGTCCCCAAAAGGTCTTCGTAAAATCCGGTTAGGTCTTTTTCTGTTTTCGACGCAATTACAAATTGTGAGTTAAAGGTACGTTTTGATATTTATCTCGGTCTTTATTGTCAATAGTTAAACATGACCATAGTAAGTGTAACTCGATCGCTGTTCAACCTCAAAAAAATACAAATGATGACTGTTCCAAATGAATTGGCCTTCATGTCTATATTCAAACGTTAAACAGTACAACATCCAAAACCAACTGGGAAGGGTGAGCTACTACCATATTTTGGCTCTAATAAGAACGATAGTGTCTCCACAGACACGGGAGTGGGAATGCTACACACTAAAATAAATTTGGGTCAATTACACTTACACATGGCCTCGTACATCACGATCACAATAGCATGTGACCACCACCAGCAGAGGTCTAACCTAATGTAGTAGATACATATTAAAGATATACACTGTGACACACTTACAGATATACACTGTGACACACTTACAGATATACACTATGACACATATTTGAACATGGAATACACTGGTCTCTCGGATAGCCAGTGTCGACAATGGTCTGAAAATGTCATCCATTTTGACTGAATTTATCTTTATATGGCAGATTTTTTTCTATATATAACTTTGTTCATTAGTAGTGTGATAACATGGGCGTTGATGTAAGACACACTTACAGATATACACTGTACACAAAGATAATATGGGCGTGGATGTAAGACACAGTTACAGATATACACTGTACACAAAGATAACATGAGCGTGGATGTAAGACACACTTACAGATATACACTGTACACAAAGATAAAATGGGCGTGGATGTAAGACACAGTTACAGATATACACTGTACACAAAGATAATATGGGCGTGGATGTAAGACACACTTACAGATATACACTGTACACAAAGATAATATGGGCGTGGATGTAAGACACACTTACAGATATACACTGTACACAAAGATAATATGGGCGTGGATGTAAGACATTTCGTTACACCGGGAAATACTTGATGGGCATCAAATTAGTTGTACGTGTTCTAGTAGGGTCGGAGTCTGTCGATTTCCTATAATACTGCAGTATATGGTAAGTGTAGGTAGTATTGGAATGGATCTTAAAAGTGAAACCCGACTTGCTCATGTTGTTTGTTTGAATTAGCTTATTTGTTTAACTGTGAGTTCGGGTCCGATATTTCATTGATGTTATCTTCCCTATAAATCGGTCATGCCTGTAGAAAGTAGGGTTTATTGTTTTTCTCACATGGATCATTGCTTTTCTAAGGAATGTTAATCCGCGCGTGATTGGTGAGTGATACCTGCTGTAAGATTACGTACAGATTGTTTATCTACCAAACAATGCTTGGAGTAACTAAAACACACAGAGCCTCCCTTTCTTTTACCATCTTCCCAAAACACATTATAAACCTGACACGTGGTAGTGCCGATTTTCACACTTATTGACTGGTGACAACGTTTTGGACAATTTTTCCTTTTTTGACACATACTTCCGGTTTCGTTTGATATGGTTGAAGACATTCAGAATTTGATTTTTTTTTAAATTGTCTGTCTGTTTGTATGAAAGTTCGACCGCGAAACTTATTTCAGCTATCCCGAAGTTTAGTGGAAATATTTTTATTTACAGTATCACAGGAATTCTGACGTACGATAACCTCCGTCAGGTCGACACGCAACCTGGCCACCCTGCTGCCGACTCGCTATTCTACCTCACTGCAATTCACTTTGGCGAATATCCAAAGTGCCCGTGCGTTAAAATTCTGCGTATGCAAAAATTGGTACAAATTTTATTGAATCTTGTAAAAACGTCAATAAAATGTATGTAAATTTGTTACATCTATTCTATGAAAGTTTTGGAAAAGTCGACTCTGATATTATCAAAGAGTCTATGAAAATGGCAATAAATCTTCATTTGTTGGCAGTTGTTCCGACATTGAACGGTGTCCGATTGTAGCGCTGCCGATCCATCTATTGCGTCTCCTCGTCTCTCGTCTGTTATTTACAGAAGTAATAAGTACTCCAACGCTAGTTTAACCTTCGGTGACATTTGTAAATGGATCTTGGCCAGGCAATCAATCGTCGCTAGGTGGAGTGGTGCTACTGGAGCGCTTCTTCAATCACGACAATACAATTACACACGTCCGAGGGTCCACACTCCGGACACTCCGGCCATCGTCGTACTCCATACACGCCACGTCCGCGATACGGTGACACGATCTCAGTAGGAACATGATCAAGTGTTTCATTTCCATTACTTGATTTTTGTTCATTAATCTTTATTAATTTGTAACAACAGAATGGCTTTTCTATGGAACTTTGTGCCCTCGCGAATTGACAGCGAACGGCTGTCGTAATGGGTGAAAGGGCCCATCCATTACTGTTATTAGGAGCCGTCCACAATTCTATAATTTCACGTTGCCAAAAATGTCCCTGTCCGATATTCTTTTAACCAAAGTATATGACGCCGTGCATTACGCTGATTAGAGGTAGACTGGTTAAAATTGAAACACTTGTATTAAATAAGACGATGTAACTTGACCTTAAGATATCGGGAACGAGGTAAGCTGACATTTAGTTACGAAGGACGACGCTAGCTGACAACTGTTCACGAAGGACGTGGTAATGTGACATTCAGTAAGAAGGGATGAAGTAATATGTTTGGTGTTTGCTTGCTATGACGAAGTCAAATGGTAATAATTAATTGAGGAGTTATCTTACATTCAGTAATCATGGACAATCAGATGTTAATCGTAAAGTTAGTAATGGGCAATTCGGATGGCATTTATATCTATAAATATTTATATATAGATATTTAAGATGAGAACAGTAACTTAGGAAATAATATATGACATTCAGTTACTAAGTGAGAGCTTCGTTGACATTCAGTTACTAAGGAATATTTAAGATGACGTACAGTAAGTCACAAAAAAACATATTGCATCCAGTAGCTATGGGTGAGGTTAGATGACATTCAGTAGCTAAGGAATACTTAGATGATATACAGTAACTAAGGAACTAATATATGACATTCTGTTACTGATGGAGAGCTTCGATGTCATTCACTAACTAAGGAACATTTAAGATGGCGCCAGTAACTAAGAAAATGATATGGCATTTAGTTACTAAGGATGAGGTTCGATGACATTCAGTTACTAAGGACGCTGTAAGCTTAGTATTAAATGACGGAGTTTGATCACGCTGATTAATTAAGAATGACGTTAACTGACATTCAGTAACCAAGGTCAAGGTTTACTGACATTCAGTAACCAATGTCAAGGTTAATTGACGTTCAGTGACCAATGTCGAGGTTAACTGACATTCAGTAACCAATGTCAAGGTTTACTGCCATTCAGTAACCAAGGTTAAGGTTTACTGACTTTCAGTAACCAAGGTTAAGGTTTACTGACGTTCAGTGACCGATGTCAAGGTTAATTGACGTTCAGTGACCAATGTCAAGGTTTACTGACATTCAGTAACCAATGTCAAGGTTAACTGACATTCAGTAACCAATGTCAAGGTAAATTGACGTTCAGTAACCAATGTCAAGGTGTACTGACATTCAGTAACCAAGGTCAAGGTTTACTGACATTCAGTAACCAATGTCAAGGTTAACTGACATTCAGTAACCAATGTCAAGGTTTACTGCCATTCAGTAACCAACGTTAAGGTTTACTGACATTCAGTAACCAATGTCAAGGTTTACTGACATTCAGTAACCAAGGTCAAGGTTTACTCAGTAACCAAGGTAAAGGTTCACTGACATTCAGTAAACAATGTCAAGGTTTACTGAAATTCAGTAACCAATGTCAAGGATTACTGACATTCAGTATCAAATGTTAAGGTTTACTGACATTCAGTAACCAAGGTTAAGGTTTACTGACATTCAGTACCAATGTCAAGGTTTACTGACAATCAGTAACCAAGGTCAAGGTTTACTGACATTCAGTAACCAATGTCAAGGTTTACTGATATTCAGTAGCCAATGTTAAGGTTTACTGACATTCAGTAACCAAAGTTAAGGTTTACTGACTTTCAGTAACCAAGGTCAAGGTTTACTCACATTCAATAACCAAGGTAGAGGTTTACTCGCATTCAGCAACTAAGGATAAGGTTTACTCACATTCAGTAGCCAAGATCAAAGTAGAATGACATTCAGTAACCAAGGTCAAAGTTAAATGACATACAGTAACCAATGTCAAGGTTTACTCACATTCAGTAACCAAGGTTAAGGTTTACTGACATTCAGTAACCAAGGCCTAGTTTTACTGACATTCAGAAACCAAGGTTAAGGTTAACTGACATTCA
The DNA here is from genome assembly GCF_002113885.1 of Mizuhopecten yessoensis. Lineage (NCBI taxonomy): Eukaryota > Metazoa > Mollusca > Bivalvia > Pectinida > Pectinidae > Mizuhopecten > Mizuhopecten yessoensis. The sequence goes on along the minus strand of NW_018408807.1, from coordinate 175,374 downwards.
GTAACCAAGATCAAAGTAGAAGGACATTAAGTAACCAAGTTCAAAGAAGAATGACATTCAGTAACCAAGGTCAAAGTTGAATGACATTCATTAACCAAGGTTAAGGTTTACTGACATTCAGTTGCCAAGGTTAAGGTTAACTCACATTCAGTTACCAAGGTCAAAGTTTATTGACATTCAGTTACCAAGATTACGGTTTACTGACATTCAGTAACCAAGGTTAAGGTAAACTGGCAATCAGTAACCAAGCTAAAGGTTTACTGACATTCAGTAACCAAGGTTAAGGTTTACTGACATTCAGTAGCCATGGTTAAGGTTTACTGACATTCAGTAGCCAAGGTTAAGGTTTATTGACATTCAGTAACCCAGGTTTAGGTTTACTCACATTCAGTAGCCAAGGGTAAGGTTTACTCACATCCAGTAACCAATGTCAAGGTTTACTGACATTCACTAACCAAGCTTAAAGTTTACTGACATTCAGTAACCCAGGTTTAGGTTTACTCACATTTAGTAGCAAAGGGTCAGGTTTACTCACATTCAGTAGCCAAGGTCAAAGTTTACTGACATTTTACTAACATTCAGTAACCATGGTTAAGGTTTACTCACATTCAGTAACCAAGGTCAAAGATTACTGACATTCAATAACCCAGGTTTAGGTTTACTGACATTTAGTAGCCAAGGTTGAGGTTTACTGACATTCAGTAACACAGGTTTAGGTTTACTGACATTTAGTAACCAAGCTAAAGGTTTGCTGCAATTTAGTTACCAATGTTAAGGTTTACTGACATTCAGTAACCAATGTCAAGGTTTACTGACATTCAGTAACAAATGTCAAGGTTTACTGACATTCAGTAACCAAGGTTAAGGTTTACTGACATTCAGTAACCCAGGTTTAGGTTTACTCACATTCAGTAGCCAAGGGTAAACTTTACTCACATTCAGTAACTAAGGTTAAGGTTTACTGACGTTCAGTTACCCAGGTTTAGGTTACTCACATTCAGTAGCCAAGGGTAAGGTTTATTCACATTCAGTAACCAAGGTTAAGGTTTACTCACATTCAGTAACCAAGGTAAAAGTTTACTAACATTTTACTAACATTCAGTAACCAAGGTAAAGGTTTACTAACATTCCGTAACCAAGGTTAAGGTTGACTGACGTTCACTAACCAAGGTTAAAGTTTACTGACATTGAGTTACCCAGGTTTAGGTTTACTCACATTCAGTAACCAAGGTCAAGGTTTACTGACATTCAGTAACAAAGGTTAAGGTTTACTCACATTCAGTATCAAGGTCAAAGTTTACTGACATTTTACTAACATTCAGTCACCCAGGTTAAGGTTTACTAACATTCAGTAACCAAGGTTTATGTTTACTGGCATTCAGTAACCAATGTTAAGGTTTACTCACATTCAGTAACCAAGGTCAAGGTTTACTCACATTCAGTAACCAATGTCAAGGTTTACTGACATTCAGTAGCCAAGGTTAAGGTTTACTGACATTCAGTAACCCAGGTTTAGGTTTACTCACATCCAGTAGCCAAGGTCAAAGTTAACTCACATTTTACTAACATTCAGTCACCCAGGTTAAGGTTTACTAACATTCAGTAACCAAGGCTAAAGTTTACTGACATTTTGCTAACATGCAGTAACCATGGTTAAGGTTTACTCACATTTAATAACCAAGGTCAATTCAGTAACCAATGTCAAGGTTTACTCACATTGGATAAGGTTTACTCACATTCAATAACCAAGGTAGAGGTTTACTCGCATTCAGGAGCCAAGGTCAAAGTTTACTGACGTTCAGTAGCCAAGGTTTAGGTTTACTTACATTCAGTAACTAAGGTCAAGGTTTACTGACGTTTACTAACCAAGGTTAAATTTTACTGACATTCAGTAGCCAAAGTTAAGGTTTACTGACTTTCAGTAACCAAGGTCAAAGTTTACTGACATTTTGCTAACATGCAGTAACCATGGTTAAGGTTTACTCACATTCAGGAACCAAGGTTAAAGTTTACTGACATTTTACTAACATTCAGCAACCATGGTTAAGGTTTACTCACATTCAATAACCAAGGTAGAGGTTTACTCGCATTCAGGAGCCAAGGTCAAAGTTTACTGACATTCAGTACCCCAGGTTTAGGTTTACTCACATCCAGTAGCCAAGGTCAAAGTTAACTCACATTTTACTAACATTCAGTCACCCAGGTTAAGGTTTACTAACATTCAGTAACCATGATTAAGGTTTTCTCACATTTAATAAACAAGGACAAAGTTTACTGACATTTTGCTAACATGCAGTAACCATGGTTAAGGTTTACTCACATTCAATAACCAAGGTAGAGGTTTACTCGCATTCAGGAGCCAAGGTCAAAGTTTACTGACATTTTGCTAACATGCAGTAACCATGGTTAAGGTTTACTCACATTTAATAACCAAGGTCAAAGTTAAATGACATACAGTAACCAATGTCAAGGTTTACAAACAATCAGTAACCAAGGACAAAGTTTCCTGACGTTCAGTAACCAAGGTTTATGATTACTGGCATTCAGTAACCCAGGTTTAGTAAACTTTACTCACATTCAGTACCCAAGGTCAAGGTTTACTCACATTCAATAACCAAGGTAGAGGTTTACTCGCATTCAGGAGCCAAGGTCAAAGTTTACGGACATTCAGTAACCCAGGCTTAGGTTTACTCACATTTAATAACCAAGGTCAAAGTTTATTGACATTCAGTAACCAAGGCTAAAGTTTACTGACATTCAGTAATCAATGTCAAGGTTAACTGACATTCAGTAGCCAAGGTCAAAGTTAACTGACATTTTACTAACATTCAGTCACCCAGGTTAAGGTTTACTAACATTCAGTAACCATGATTAAGGTTTTCTCACATTTAATAAACAAGGACAAAGTTTACTGACATTCAGTAGCCAAAGGTAAGGTTTACTGACATTCGGAAGCCAAGATTAAGGTTTACTGACATTCGGAAGCCAATGTTAAGGTTTACTCACATTCAAAAACCAATGTCAAGGTTTACTGACATTCGGAAGCCAATGTTAACGTTTACGACATTCAGTTGCCAAGGTAAAGGTTAACTCACATTCAGTTACCAAGGTCAAAGTTTACTGACATTCAGTAACCAAGATCAAAGTAGAATGACATTCAGTAACCAAGGCTAAAGTTTACTGACATTCAGTAGCAAAGGGGAAGGTTTACTCACATTCAATAACCAAGGTCAAGGTTTACTGACATTCAGTAGCCAAGGTCAAGGTTTACTGACGTTCAGTAACCCATGTTTAGGTTTACTCACATTCAGTAGCCAAGGGTAAGGTTTACTCACATTCAGTAACCAAGGTTAAAGTTTACTGACATTTTACTAACATTCAGTAACCATGGTTAAGGTTTACTCACATTCAGTTACCAAGGTCAAAGTTTACTGACATTTTACTAACATTCAGTAAAACAGAAAGAATTTATCATCCTGCTTGTGCTCAAAAACCAAGGATGTGAGGACTCTTCAGTACATGATAAGATTTGTGAATTCATGTTTTTTATGATAAATAGAACAATTAAAGTGCCCAGATTTGCGTTTGTGTAACTAATCTAGTGGCTCATTGTGTTTTTGTTTGACGGATATATACCACACTGAGGCTGTGCCCAGACCAACGTTTTCCACCTCACTGAGTTGGTATGGATCTCGTGTAAGACTTGGTACGTAATTATGATGAAGAGTGATGTATATTTTTCCTCAATAAAGGTTCAGATAGAGTCATGAATTACCTAAACGACTGCAACAAACCAAAAGCGATTCATTCGTTTGATTAACATATCTTTTTATTCAATTAAACGCCTGAACGAGTCGGAATTATCCATGCCTACAGAATGCGCTAATATCCCGTATAAAGCTGGCCTAATTATACCCATATAAAGTAATGGTTGGACAAATCTCTGTCCAATTAATCGTAATTACTTCATGATGGATAGGAGGTTTATACCTCCTAGGACACTTCAACGGCCACCGGACATAAGGTCGGCTGAATCTGTGACGTCACCAAATGGGGATGACGTCACGGACCCTTCATCAACATTTTGTGAATATAATTGGTATCAAGGACAGCACTGCAGATACATGACCAGAACGTTTTCTAAATTAATACCCGTCGCATAGGCTATACGCATAATACAAATATTCGATATCGCTTAATCTTTGTATGCGTTATATATGACTAAAAGACATAGGCGAAAACAATTGAGGCGCGCACCAAAGTTGAACTTTGAAGTCATCAAAACATGACAGGCAACGTGTTTGATTGTTTGGGCTAGAAAGAGGAACCATTTGCTGTTTATGAAATGCGGGTCATGTTTGCTCAGTGATCCCTGCTCGTCTTCATACAAAAAAATTCTTTAAAGAGAGAAATCTAAACAGTTTTTGTTGAAAAGAAGTTCTGTTAGGCATCATGTTTTTGAAAAGTTGATTTTGATCATATTGAGAAAATGCTATAGGGAATACTTCTTCCATGAACATGTAACGGAATACTGATACACGAAATAAATAGCAAACTGTTTATACGCGAAATACATTATTGTTTTAATGTCTCAGACCATCATGCTTACATTGAATTAATAAGCATATAAATTCGGATGAAAGGGATTGAAGTGTGTCTACCTTGAATTACATATTAATATTGATCTAAAAAAAAGGGCTAAATTATACAAATCACAAAGTTAGAACCGTATTTAATTAAAGGGACATCACGTGAAAAGCGATATTTTTTTAATGAATGTATGTATTGTATGCACTTCCACTTATGTTACCTCGCTATCCCCATATTCATAGTCCGTTCCAAATGTCCAGTTTGACCACTTGAATTGTTCGGGAAAGCCCTGCTAAAAATAGCGCCGATAACGTCACCTGACTAGGCAGTAAACGCGAGCGGTCTTTGGAACGGTTTCCAAAGGGGCCCCCAGAGAGGGGCGTCAGGCAACTGCAACTTCTTACCGCACTATGAACCAAGTAATAAGATTTCTAAGTCCGTATTAAAACCTATTAAACAGTTGTTATTCATTATCAGAAGTTAATTGCACACTTGCCACTATTCAGAATTTAAATTTATTTAGCTTTAAACATATTTGTTGCCAATTAAATTGAACATGGGATGGGGCTCACGTTTTTACAATTTATCACAGCCTTCGCCCGTCATACATTTACAATTAACTGTCAACAATGATAATAGGCATAAACATGAAGTATATATATATAATTATATATTGAATTTAGTACCGGAATGTGACATCTGTACTGGACTAAACACCTTTCTTCAACGATGGGACAAACCTTTCTGTAAAAAGGAATATTCACGAGACGAATATCCCTTTTCAAATGTTTTCATAAAGTGCATATATATGCAATGACAAACTACACGCGTATAACAAAGACAAACGTTTGTGATTTTTTTTTATTACATTGCAGAACTCAATATCTTTGGGCATTTTTTTTTCTATACCATGCATATAAATTTATGTATACTCTCTTTCCCACTTTTACTGTCTCCATACGCTAACATATGCTAGTCATATTAGCCATCACACACACTAAACTGTATGGCAAAACCACTACGTGTACATGTACATATAGAATATGTGTCAGATATGGGACGTGTTGAGATACTTGATAATTATATTTTTTCAATACTTTTCATAGATTAAAGCATTCTTGTCAATGGACCCTTTTTTAATGCCAACTTTTCTTTAATCATTTCATTTTTGTCTGAAACAGAAACCGTAGTTATCGGCAGCACGCGTCATTTTTACAACGTAAACAAAAGTTTCTTCCCCTGTTTTCAATACGTATTCCGATTCTATCTGAAGTCGTAAATTAATTCTTTATAGAGAAAAGGTTGTTACATGATCATACATTCTAAGTCAACAACATATGAAAACATGCACTGTTGAAAAATTACGATTTAAAAAAAATGTTACGCGATCCTATTTACTAGAAGTAGGTTCTCCTTCCTGATCAGTTATTCATCCTGGCCCGTCATTTTGACATTTTTAATCTAGCTGCGATAATGTAGCTTTCTAACGACGATAATTTTTTTTATATATATTGCGTCGTCGCGCCAGAGGAAGCCGGGTATTCATATTAGTACTAATTTAAATCTTGTATGTAAAAACACAAAAAAAATCGTTTAATTCAGCAATATAATTAAATCATACCATTTTACTGAACCCGGTAATAATATAAATTATGTAAATTATCTCATTTGACCTCGATCACGAGTACCGACAGAGACAGAATACGCCGTGGCTATCACAACAGTTAACCCTTGGGGAGCCTCATGACAAAATCAAACTAACCAGTCATCCCTTCCTTTCGCATAAACCACTGTAAAATTATAGAAACACAAAGTAAACTCTCTGCGATACATGCCCATTGACATATTAAACAAAGTTCTGTGTTCAAACTCAGACAAAGATACCAGCGAGGTTAATAGTTTTAGATATGTATTCATAACATAAATATAAACAGCGCTAGCATTTCTGTCGATTCCATTTCAGCTTAACCGGCTATCCGGAAGAATACATGCACCGTTCTAACTCCTAGGGCAGTTGTTTTCTCCTTTGAAAACTTCCCACCTGTAATAATGATTCCGTAACGTACTCCTTGCGCTATCTTTTGACCATTTGGCAATTTTTCGCTTCGTAGCTGGCACGGTACAACACTTTTCTTTGGCTTACTTCTCACGGCCAGTCATCTTGTTTTCAAAGAAATGGTGTGCAATGCGCATGCGCTTGTAGAGGGAAATCCCTGAACAAAACGTTGGTCAGACAGGTAGAAATACCGATGATTATCTTAGATTTAATCTTTTTTTATGAATCTATTTCAGCCAAATCCGATCGTTTTTTTCCATAAGGAGTCTCACTTGATATGTTTATGTAGTATTTGAAAAAAAGGCAAAAAAAATAGTTACTTCAGCCAGGGATGTGTCGATGCCCCTTTAAGATCTACTCGTTTTTTAGAAATTGTCCTTTCGGTTTTTCTCTTTTTTTTTTTAATGGTGAAAAGTTCAAAATGCTTCAAATAACAAACAGTTATACATTGATTAGAATTAAGTTTGATTACATTTCTTGACCTTTGTTTTTTGTATAGTACGTGTTCTCACTTGTAACCGGAGCTTTTAGGCACGTGAGCGACGTTATCGGTCAGACTGGCATGCAAGACGTGTAGGCAAATTACCGTCATGTGCAAGATAGACAACGAAGCGTAAAATTGCACTATAAGTCCTTGAGCTTTCCTGTAACACGAGCTAAGGAAAGGAAATGGGACAAAGATCAAGTAGGTTCGGTCGTTAGAATCCCCTTAAGTAGCTGTACTGTGGTGGTGGTGGTGGTGGTGGTGGTGGAGGAGTGATGTTATAACTGTAGGTACCTAACGTAGTGGAACTTGTAGTATACACAACCTGTGTATACAGACCATCTTATAATACCAGTTTGAGAATACCCCCACCATTTTAGTTGAAAATGAGCGAAATAATGGCCTAACTGCTATTATAAAGGTAGTACGTACTCATGTACGGAAATTAAACCATAAACTGGTTATTAGTGAAGTACGGAATGTACCGCATATTATCATCGGGTCACTCTCAGATTTCTCACATCATCGTTTCTATCTTTGCTCTATAATCACGCTTATCAACGAAAGATAACACACATTTACATTCATGTTGTTTTCGGCAATATTTCTTATTAAGATATGCATAGCTTTGTATACGGTTATATTCCCATAATCACAGAAATTCTAAACTTTCATATAACCACTGCAATGAAATTCAAAAGTTCATTTCAACATTGCAATTTTTCATTTTAGCAACGGCAAAATCACACAATTTAATATTTATATCATCTGGTGAAAAGGGACAAACAGTCATGGCGTCCGTCCGTCTTTCTACCGGACAGTTTATTCTTATATTAGTTGTACATGTACCACTGCTTCACTATTACAGAGCAAAACAAACTGGATTAATGACACATTTAGACATCAACGTTTTTTTTATAGATCTTCGGCGAATTTGACGTCATATGGACACTTAACAGAAGTATTTGTCTTTAAAACCCTCGTTATTGACAATTTTATTTTCTTCCTCCTTTTTTTAGTTAGTGAGAGTAATTAAAGCTCAATAATTGTGACTATAACGTTGCTATATCGGAATCTTTGTGTCCTGGTCCTTCCATTAGCTCCAAACAGCATCGACTATAAACCGGCTTGCTCACGATCAGGCGTTATTGACATTTTAAGGCTTTCTTCTACGAAACCAATTTGGTATTTCCAAATCAATGTGAACTTAAAAAGCTTCCATTAACTCATCAGGCCGCATTGTCATACTTGGAATAACCTTCCGAAAATGTTCCGGGCCATATCCGGACACTACATCCGGATAGCATATCCGGGTTTTAGACTACTCCTTTAACCTTCCCCATAAGGATTATGTATCGGTATTGACTATCACTTTCACAATGTGCTTTCTCTATCATGTTTCGGTAGTATTTAGATAAGTATGTTAACATTTTATTGAAGCGCTATAAAATCGACTGACGATCTTCTATGATACAAACACATTAAACCGACTGAAATTAGCAAACCTGTTTGTGGACCTGTTTTCTGAGTTATTTAGTACTTTTAGTATGCGACCTATTTTCAAAATGGCACGTCTATAGCAATTAACCTGAATGACCTATAAGTGTGTTAACCAAACAAGTACCCCCGAACAAGCCAGCTAATACAGCCATTATAAGATTACGCCAGACCTAATGACACAACCATTAAAAAATTTCACCAAATCTACTGACACAACCATTATAAGATTGTACCAAATCTACTGACACAACCAATATAAGATTACACCAGACCTAATGACACGCCCTTTATAAAATTACACCAAATCTACTGACACAACCATTATAAGATTGTACCAAACCTACTGACACAGCCATTATAAGATTACACCAAACCTACTGACACAACCATTATAAGATTGTACCAAACCTACTGACACAACCATTATAAGATTACACAAAATCTTCTGACACAACCATTATAAAAATTACACCAAATCTACTGACACAACCATTATAAGATTGTACCAAACCTACTCACACAACCATTATAAGATTACACAAACCTACTCACGCAACCATTATAAGATTACACCAAATCTCCTGACACAACCATTATAAAATTACACCAAAAATACTGACACAACCATTATAAGATTGTACCAAACCTACTCACACAACCATTTGAAGATTGCACAAAATCTCCAGACACAACCATAATAAGATTCCACCAAACCTGACACAATCATTATAAGATTACACCAAATCTACTGACACAACCATTATAAGATTACCCCAAATCTACTGACACAACCATTATAAGATTACACCAAATCTACTGACACAACCAATATAAGATTGTACCAAACCTACTCACACAACCATTTGAAGATTGCACAAAATCTCCAGACACAACCATAATAAGATTACACCAAACCTGACACAATCATTATAAGATTACACCAAATCTACTGACACGACCATTAAAAGATTACACCAAACCTGACACAATCATTATAAGATTACACCAAATCTACTGAAACATTTTTTATAAGATAACACTAGACCTACTGACACAACCATTATAAGATTACACCAAACCTTCTGACACAACAAATGTAAGATTGTACCAAATCTACTGACACAACCATTATAAGATTACACCAAACCTACTCACGCAACCAATATAAGATTGTACCAAACCTACTGACACAACCATTATAAGATTACACCAAACCTTCTGACACAACAAATGTAAGATTGTACCAAATCTACTGACACAACATTTATAAATTTACACCAAACCTACTG
>NW_018408807.1:91620-162393 GCF_002113885.1 Mizuhopecten yessoensis | reverse complement strand
AAATCTACTGACACAACCATTATAAGATTGTACCAAACCTACTCACACAACCATTATAAGATTACACAAAATCTACTGACACAACCATTATAAGATTACACCAAATCTACTGACACAACAACCAATATAAGATTGTACCAAACCTACTCACACAACCATTTGAAGATTACACCAAATCTCCTGACACAACCATAATAAGATTACACCAAACCTGACACAATCATTATAAGATTACACCAAATCTACTGACACAACATTTATAAATTTACACCAAACCTACTGACACAACCATTATGAGATTGTACCAAACCTACTGACACAACCATTATAACAATTACACCAAATCTACTAACACAGCCATTATAAAAATTACACCAAATCTACTGACACAACCAATATAAGATTGTACTAACCCTACTGACACAACCATCATAAAATTACACCAAATCTACTGACACAACCAATATAAGATTGTACTAACCCTACTGACACAACCATCATAAAATTACACCAAATCTACTGACACAACCATTATAAAAATTACACCAAATCTACTGACACAACCAATATAAGATTGTACTAAACCTCCTGACACAACCATCATAAAATTACACCAAATCTACTGACACAACCAATATAAGATTGTACCAAACCTACTCACACAACCATTATAAGATTACACAAAATCTACTGACACAGCCATTATAAGATAACACTAGACCTACTTACACAACCATTATAAGATTACACCAAATTTACTGACACAACCATTATAAGATTGTACCAAACCTACTCACACAACCATTTTAAGATTACACCAAATCTCCTGACACAACCATAATAAGATTACACCAAACCTGACACAATCATTATAAGATTACACCAAATCTACTGAAACATTTTTTATAAGATACAAAAATGTACCACTAGACCTTATGACACAACCATTAAAGAATTTTACCAAATCTACTGACACAAGCAATATAAGATTACACTAAATCTACTGACACAACAACCAATATAAGATTACACCAAATCTACTGACACAACCATTATAAGATTACACAAAATCTACTGACACACCCATTATAAGATTACACCAAATCTACTGACACAACAACCAATATAAGATTGTACCAAACCTACTCACACACCCATTATAAGATTACACCAAATCTCCTGACACAACCATTACAACCATTATAAGATTACACAAAATCTACTGACACAACCATTATAAGATAACACCAAATCTACTGACACAACCATTATAAGATTACACCAAACCTTCTGACACAACAAATGTAAGATTGTACCAAAGCTACTGACACAACCATTAAAAGATTACACCAAACCTACTGACACAACCATTATAAGATTACACCAAACCTTCTGACACAACAAATGTAAGATTGTACCAAAGCTACTGACACAACCATTAAAAGATTACACCAAACCTACTGACACAACCATTATAAGATTGTACCAAACCTCCTCACACAACCATTATAAGATTACACAAAATCTACTGACACAACCATTATAAGATAACACCAAATCTACTGACACAACCATTATAAGATTGTACCAAACCTACTCACACGACCATTCTAAGATTACACAAAATCTACTGACACAACCATTATAAGATTACACCAAATTTTCTGACACAACAAATGTAAGATTGTACCAAATCTACTGACACAACATTTATAAATTTACACCAAACCTACTGACACACCCATTATGAGATTGTACCAAACCTACTGACACAACCATTATAAAAATTACACCAAATCTACTGACACAACCAATATAAGATTGTACCAAACCTACTGACACAACCATTATAAAAATTACACCAAATCTACTGACACAACCAATATAAGATTGTACCAAACCTACTGACACAACCATTATAAAAATTACACCAAATCTACTGACACAACCAATATAAGATTGTACTAAACCTACTCCAAATCTCCTGACACAACCATTATAAAATAACACTAAACCTACTGACACAACCATTATAAGATTGTACCAAACCTCCTCACACAACCATTATAAGATTACACAAAATCTACTGACACAACCATTATAAGATTACACCAAATCTACTGACACAACCAATATAAGATTGTACTAAACCTACTCCAAATCTCCTGACACAACCATTATAAAATAACACTAAACCTACTGACACAACCATTATAAGATTGTACCAAACCTACTTACACAGCCATGATAAGATTACACCAAATCTACTGAAACATTTTTTATAAGATAACACTAGACCTACTTACACAACCATTATAAGATTACACCAAATTTACTGACACAACCATTATAAGATTGTACCAAACCTACTTACACAGCCATTATAAGATTACACCAAATCTACTGAAACATTTTTTATAAGATAACACTAGACCTACTTACACAACCATTATAAGATTACACCAAATCTACTGACACAACCAATATAAGATTGTACCAAACCTACTCACACACCCATTATAAGATTACACCAAATCTCCTGACACAACCATTATAAGATTACACCAAATCTACTGACACAACCATTAAAAGATTACACCAAACCTACTGACACAACCATTATAAGATTGTACCAAACCTACTTACACAGCCATTATAAGATTACACCAAATCTACTGAAACATTTTTTATAAGATACAAAAATGTAACACTAGACCTTATGACACAACCATTAAAGAATTTTACCAAATCTACTGACACAACCAATATAAGATTACACTAAATCTACTGACACAACAACCAATATAAGATTACACCAAATCTACTGACACAACCATTAAAAGATTACACCAAACCTACTGACACAACCATTATAAGATTACAACAAATCTACTGAAACATTTTTTATAAGATACAAAAATGTAACACTAGACCTTATGACACAACCATTAAAGAATTTTACCAAATTACTGACACAACAACCAATATAAGATTACACCAAATCTACTGACACAACAACCAATATAAGATTTTACCAAATCTACTGACACAACAACCAATATAAGATTACACCAAATCTACTGACACAACCTTTGTAAGATTGTATTCCCTGGACATATAGAAATGGCCGGCTGTAAAATCTCCGGTCCCATCCAATATTTATTTTAAGATCAAACTCATGCAACCATACTAACAGAGATATATTTATAGACACAAACTCTTAAGATGTATAACCGTATATTGAAACAATGCCAATAACGAATGACATTGCTGGCTACAGTTTCCGTACTTTTCTAGTCATGTCATTTTAGTAAGCAACCGCATATAGTACTTAAATTTTCAGGGAAAGTTTTTTCAAAGGTCATGAAAATCAACATTTTATATACAAAGCACCACGACACGAAATAAGTAGAGAATTAAATGTTTGAATATTCATAATGTCATAACATACAAATAAAGTTATCGAAAGTTTTAAATAATACATGCAGTACAAAAATCAATATTTAACAATTTTCATTATTCCTACAAAGAATTTTGTCAACTGATGTATCTTTTGGAGTTGAGGCAGACGACAACAGGAAGTATGGCGCAAAAACTCGTTTACCATACACTCAGACTTATCAGAGTCGTCTGCCAGATAATCTGAACATTCCCTGTTAATTGTGTTATATAAACACAAATTGTATTGAAGGACAACTTCCGATGTGTGTTGCGCCAATAATGTAAATGCGGAATGATCAACTCCGCATGGCGTCTAGAGATTACTGGATTCTTTCCATATAGTTAATATTTAAATAATAAGATTTGCTTGGATCGTGTTGCAGTCTGGTTTGTACTTTAACGTTACTTATAAAATTTTATAAGATCAACATGTGGTGTGATATTTCGGTGAGATAGCACTATACGGTCTGCTGTGGCATTGCAGACAGCTTGCACTATAACTTTTCGATTCTTCAGTAAAACCACACTATAAACCTGACTTTCTGTTTTTCAGTAAGGTAGTGTCATAACGTCAGCGCCGTCCAATTGATCTCTGTGTCAAAGGGCATGAAACAGAGAACCGCTTTAATGTGTTACTTCAGAGTGTAGTTGGAATCTGATTCGCCATAGTCTGCTCAGAGCATTGACAACTACAGATTCGTGATAACGTCTAACTGTCCCAATTCTGCAATAGATAGTTAATGTGCTGATCAAGATAAACCTATATAACAGACTCAAATAAAACCTGCTTGTGTGTATGTGTGTTGGAGACAGGGTATGTTAAGTGTTAGTGCCTCCTTGCGATAGCGCGGATCTGATGCCGACATTATAGTGCTACCTCACTGACAATGCCGACATAATAGTGCTACCTCTCTGACCATGCCGACATTATAGTGCTACCTCACTGACAATGCCGACATTATAGTGCTACCTCACTGACAATGCCGACATTATAGTGCTACCTCACTGACAATGCCGAAACCAACCAGCACAGCATGAACGTTAAGCAGAGAAAAACAACTACCGTTTTTAAGGAGTTGGTGTGTCCCGTCCTGGGGACAGAACCCATGCTTTCCTCACCTAGTCCAACATTAAAGCCAAAATTATAAATTAAAAGATACCTATAAGTAGAGAGAAATACAAAGTACTCAAATATTGCAATGGGTGCAGCAGATTTATTTTCGTCTCTTTTATGTCCCAAAGTAGAGGCCACAAATGCAAATTCCTAATTCCGCAGTGGATTCCCATATTAGCCGCATCTAACGAACATGCAGTGGGTAACAGCAGGTGTATTCTATACACAGTCCCTGCAGAGGTGGTAATGCATTGGTATCAATCGGGATATAACGGTACCTATCGGCATATGTCGGTTTGTATTGGTATACATCGGCATGTATCAGAAATTGTGTTTGATGAAATTTTACTCACACTAACAACGAGATATTGGTTTGGTTTGGAATATTGGTGATCATCCATCTACTGTGAAAACACACACAATGTTTCGCTCATGCAGTCATTTTATTTGTAATTTGCTCTTTTTTTGAATGCTGCATCGATCCAATTCAATTCAATTTAAATAAGTCACGTGATTGTAAGTTATATCGGTTAATTCATTAAATAACTTATCAACGTTTTATTTCGAATTTGAATACATTGATTAGTTTGTCCGAGGCAGAGCTATCTGTAACTGGAGGAAGCCCACTCTCTACAACCGTCGTTCTGTAATAGTGAATTACTGCCACACAGATTTAACAGAATACTTAATGGGACATTACCACGTAATTTTATCGAATTTACCTGCCATGTGAGATTATTAATTGGTGGAGATGGCCTGCAAACCACGCCGATTGTTCTAACTGTTGGTAACGGCGGTATACGTGCGGATAACTTGATGTATTCCCCAAGGCTATCTCATAAAATGAACATATCACTTTAAGGCTGTTTGAATGGAGAGCTTACAGAACATAATTCCATAGTTTTATCACAACTAGTTGTTTGTATGGTAATTGAAATATAGCAAGTCTGTCGAAATAGAAAATTCAGATTTATATTTATCATAGGATCTACCAGAAGATATTGTGCTCATAGGGCTATGAACGCGAAGGCAAAAGTATCGTTTTGGCACTTACCACTCACCTCGCAAAAATAACGAGACTATCGTAAGAAGCCTTTTGTGACGTTATGCTGTTCTAGGAATATCGTTTGCACAGACGATACATTTCATTATTGCGAATATTTAGGAATATCAATATTCCCATTACTATTACTATAAATCTTGAATGTGAAATACAAGTGTTGATGAAATACAAGTGTTGATAAATACAAGTGTTGATGAAATACAAGTGTTGATGAAATGTGTTTGCTTGGACGAAGGCAAATTGGTTACGTTCATATCATATGAAGACCTGAACTCCGAGTGTAAAGCATGAGTGAAAATATAGGGCATACAACGGACACTTTTAAATTCTCTTTTTATCACAATATCACAGTATAATGACGCAAATATTACGGCAAAATATAACTTTGGGATTAAGTCGCGTAATATTTGGCGGCATATTGTAATGAGGTCACGCTTGAAAAAGTCTGCGCGCCATTTTGGAATTACCAATTACTAAGTTTTGTAAATATAGCGTTGTATTTGCTACAAATATGTAAAAAGAAATGAAGCTTTAAGTGCAGTATCAGACTAGAATAATGAGGATATTTTGTTTCCTTTCTGTTCTGGCTGTGAGATGATAAACTCGCAAGTGGCGTAAGTGAGAGGTAGCGTTTCAATTATCCAGTCCGACCTCCTTAAAATAAAAGCAAGGCGATCTTTAGATTTTCATTCCCAAAGTTTATTTGCATAATTAAATATTTTACTAACAAACAAACTAATACTTACTACATACAATATACAATAAAAATTATCAATTATATCTTGCACTTCATAATCAACTGTTAACCATTTTCTTATTAATATATAGTAATTAACTTTTACTCATAATTATTCCTTATACAAAATAAAACATTCTTTTTCTATATTATCGCTTTTACATTTACAATTAAGAGGTGTACTGTTCAATATAACCTTAATTTCTTACCTTAAAATAAAAGCAAGGCAATCTTTAGATTTTCATTCCCAAAGTGATTGTTTGGGAGAGATCGAACCTTTTTATACTCAGCACCATAGTGATGGTCAATTGTCTTACTGCTTGACCAATAAATGCAGAATTTCGCATCATGTGATCCTGGTCACCAAGGGTCGGTTCGGTACCCTTGTTTTGGTGATAAGCCCGGGATAATAATTAACTGACCATGTCACTATGTTCTTGTTTAACCGTGTTATGTAAGAACAAGTTGAACGTGACTGTTTACATATACATACATATATCAAAGTACAAAGTCCGAAAGTTCTGGACATCATGACCTTAGTGTTAGGCTGACTTTTCAATTACAAGTCGGCTTCATTATGTACTTTCCTTAATCCTTGACAATCGTATTCCTAATGAGTGCCTTTTTAATCTTTAAATTAAGCCGAGGCCTGGATTATCAATTGTATGAATCCTACGACCATTGGCATTGGATTTTGTTTGATAATTCCATATACTGTATCAATAGCATGTTCGCTAAACTTGATTTACACAATAACATAATATCTTGATATATATATAAATTCTTCATAAAACTGTTACTATACAATAATCACAATAAAAATATAAATCCATCGTAATAGCAGCATGAACGGTGAATCTGCAGCTTTGAATGCAGTAAATAGAGAAACCCATTCTGATTGGACAATATACATCTACAATAGATACTGGACCTTATACCGACTTATTATATCGAATGTTAGGTGAACTCTGGACGTAAATGATCGCTGAAGCAACAAGTGTTTATTTAGATGGAGATGTCGTATGAGATCGTCTCACGTGATGGACGCATATGACCTCTCAAGATAGATCTCTCAGGGAAGTTATTTTTATGAAGAAAGAATGTATTTCTAGAACGATTATCAGACTCATTAAAGGAAATATTTTCTCTATCTGCGATGTAATTATGAATGATAAAACATTACTGTGGGCGTCCTAATTATATCTAACTAATCAGTACCTATTAAAGTAAGCACGTCACACCCATATCACTTCGTCTGCTCTTGGTGATCAGGGTGTAACTGTTTCCACGCGTTATACAGACCTATAAGTCCGTTCCCGCTGAATAAGAAAAATATCATTGATAGTGCTAGGAACGCAATGGGATTAGTTTCATTTTGAAGCTTTTCTTCCCGCCACGCAGGACACTAGACCATGGTAAGAGCAACCATTGAGATGGCGTAAGACAGTTCCAGGAACGCCGTTTCCGAGAATACTTCAATTCAAAATATCTGATAACCATAAATAAACAATGTAAATATAAATATTGACCAGAAGTTATTTCAACATTTCTGGGCTATGACTGAAAAGTGCATTTTCTTTCTTTCTTTTTTCTTTTCTTTCTTCTTTCTGTTAAAACAAAAAGAACATAAGCATGTTGTTTGGTAGTCTGCTCAATGTGGAACATGTTGTTCGGTAATCTGCTCAATGTGGAACTTGTTGTTTGGTAGTCTGCTCAATGTGGAACATGTTGTTTGGTAGTCTGCTCAATGTGGAACATGTTGTTCGGTAATCTGCTCAATGTGGAACTTGTTGTTTGTCCAGTTTTATCCGTGAGAAGAAGAACGATAATATAACAAACGGAAATATTGCATGTTATAATAATAATAATACACATTTGATATAGCTCCCTATCTAGCTAACATTAGCTACTCTTAAGCGCTTTACAGTACATAGATATACAATTAATACAATCAGCATATACATTAATCAATACAATTTTGAGGAAATCGCTGTCGTATCAGGCGCTTACTACTAGTCCTATGCCACATGGCTAACATCTCCCTATCTGTGTATGCCTGCGTGTGTGCTGGAGATGTATTGAGTTCTGTTTTGTAGTGGGACCGTGCTTTGCAACAGCACATATACCGCAACATCCACCTTAGACCATTTTATACTCCACTTTGGTTGTTCAAGTTCAAGTTCTTTATTAACTTTGAGTCTTGCGACTCATCAGTGTAACACATATACATGATATATATGTATATATATATACTTTCTCATAACATTGACAAATATCGAAAATACTAATAAATACACAGACGAGGGTTGTTGGAGTTGTGGTATGGTATTATTTCTATAGGTTTGTAACGTTAGATAAAAATGATAAGCAACCATTACGATTTCAGGCACTTTTCTTTCATCAAGCTTATTTCTATGTGAAAACTGTCCTTCTCAGTTTTATAACCATGCTTTTAGTGTTCGACCAGGATAAAACCTATTTTGTGTAATGACGTCACAATGACTTGAATATACATTTACAAATCACTGTGACGTCATTTCTTTCCCGGCCAAAACTTCACCTAAGTATGACAATTAAAACATCGTTCATCGGCTGTGACAATAACATTTTAGGTCACCTCATGAGCTTTACTCAAGTGACCTATTCCGATCACTTTCCGTTCGTCGTCGTCCGTCGTGCGTTAACTTTTTACATTTTCAACTTTTTCTCAAGAACCAGTTGATGGAATTTTTTCAAACCTTGTCAGAATCATCATTGGTAGATGAGGCTACAGAATTGTAAAATTGCGATTCCTACTCCAATCCCTGGCGCCAGGGTGAGGCCCCAAGGGGAAAATTAACCAATATTTCAAAAATCTTCTCCTCCAGACTCAGAGATACTACAGACATTTTCTCTGCATGGATGGAAAGATCATCAGGGTCTCTATTTAAATTGTAAATTTAAGGACCCTCGAGCTTTTCGTTCTCCCTTGGGGAGGGGGTAAAGTTTACTATAGTTTATATAGGGAAACAACACTTTTGGGTATATTTTGACAATTTTCCGTAGGAAATTATTCTTACTTGGTGAGAATTATCCTAAGAGTAAAATGGTATTAAAATGTAAAATTCGAATTCCTACCCCAACCCTAGGGGCCAGGGTGGGCCCCAAAGGGAAAATTAACCAATATTTCAAAAATCTTCTTCTCCAGACTCAATGGTACTACAGTCATTTTCTCTGCATGGATGGAAAGATCATCAGGGGCTGTATTTCAGTTGTAAATTTCAGGACCCCCGGGCCATCCCTTCTCCCTGTGGGAGGGGGTAAAGTTTACTATAGTTTATATAGGGAAATAACACTTTTGGGTATATTTTATCCTTTTTCAGCAGAAAATTATTCAAACTAGGTCAGAACCATCTTTGGTGGATGAGGGTATTACGTTGTAAAGTTGGAATTCCTGCCCCATCCCCAGGGGCTAGGGCGGGGCCCCAAAGGGAACATTAACCAATATTTTAAAATTCCTATCCTTTGATGACCTGACAAGTATTGTATTTCACTTAGTTTACATGCTGATTTCCACATCACATCTAAACAATAAAATAAAGCTACCAGTACCTATAATATAACTCAGGTGACCGCTAAGGCCCTTGGGCCTCTTGTATAATACTGTATTCATATATTAAACTAACCCTAATTGGGTAACAACCAGAACGAGCGAACGTTTTTCTACCAAGAGGTAATGGGTTCGACGATTTTACCATATTGGAGCGAACCGGAAGTAGACGTGATTTATCGAAACAACGAGATTTATTTTCAGATATCTTTGATAAGGAAAAGAGAAGTTTAAAATGTCGTTTGTGAGTTTTATGTAATGTTTCTATTTGACAGGGTGAAAGCACCGCCTCTAAACAACCAATGGACGAACCGCCTTACTACCGCGAACAACACCGAAACCGCTTCAATGATACGTCACGAAGTCTGAGACATGCGCTCCACTCAGAAATGGAAATCATGGGCAATGGAGCACGCGTACGTATACAATGTTTATTAACACTTATACTCAAGATACCAGTCTACTGTGGTATACTACCTTACACATAGTGCGTATACCTGTCACCTCTATCAGAATTATCTCCTTTGGTATACGTAACTCGGCATTATCAGATGAATATTATCCGAGTTTTGCAAATGCATGCATTTTTTTTTTTAAATATTTCCTCACATAATCAACCATGTCAAAATTACCATTGATAAAGTGAAATAGATATGTTTTGTAGCTGTTGTTAATGGTTAGAGACTGTAGAATCATATTCCATTGGATATCATTTTAATTACGTTACCCGTTTGTTAAAATCTCGTTATTTCAACTAACAATTTTTAATGGAGGTTGATGAACAAGTGTGACGTTCACATATCCAGTTACAAATAAAGAGATACAGAACACGATTTCAGTTTTTAACCAATCATGAGATTGAGTTAGATTTTGAAGAAAAAAAATTAAACAGATTTTTTTTACATTTAATATTTTGAAGTTTCATGAGGAGTTAAACCTTAAAAAATTATGACATCCTTTTAAATATTACAGGAGCAAAAACTTTCAATCTGGTGTCATAAATTCTATATGTAACGCAAAGTCGTTTAAAAACTTTTATGTCATTATCATAACTCTTTGTTTTCTAGATTGCATTCCCAGTGATATATTGCCCAGTATTCGTCCTCTATAAGTACGTGCAGTGAGTGTATAAGCCATTTACAAGGACATTTAGTAGCAGATTATCGCCACAATTTGTCCTCATTAAGAGCCATTATGTTCTCCCTTACACACGATTACCTGATCCTACATTGAAATATGACTCTCTGTGTTGTTGAGTGAGTAGATAACATTCGTACTATATATATATATACTGTACGTTACTTCTTATCAGCGATATCGGTGCTAACTAAGATACGAGCGGGTCTCAGAAATAATACAATGTTGTTTTACAATTATATAATGCAACAAGCTTAGATAACTAGCATACATTACGCGTATACTGTTATTTTCGCTGCCCAATGTTTTGGCAGTTTTGCATACGATTTAATTTCGTTGTGTTTTTATTTGACATCTTTACCGCTTTATACCTTCTATTTTATGATGATTTTCACATTGTCATTGAGAGATATTTCGCATGAGTTTATCAATCATTGAATGTGTTACACCGCAATTAAAGCGAAATGTATTGCCAATTAGATGTAAACTTTCAGTATGTACATGTACTAATGAACAAACAGCAAAGTATGTCACATGGATTTTATCAGTTCTGTGGGCCTGTACTGGTACATATCCAGTCTGATGGGATTATTATTCACATCAAGAAAATAACGTTAGTGACGGAGCTTTATTCCTTTGGCGTTTCCCCTGCCACAAAGGAAGCACTTTTTCAAAGCAGTAAAGTGTAAGATTATAAATATAACAAATCATTTACTCTGGAAATGCTATAATACTAATAGGAAAATATTGCTGTCTGTCTGTCTCAATCATTTATTTACGTCCCCGCCATTTCTGTCTGTTTCCACCATATCCCAGCATGCATCGGTGTCACTTTCCATTTTTTTTGTTATTTAAACATATTTATTGCTTTTTTTTACATAGCAATGGAATTGGGCACAAGTTTTACAACTTATATCAAACCCTTTCCCTGTACAATAATATTTATTAACAAAATTTCATGATAGCAGAACTACGTAGATAAGCTATGTATTATAAATTAATTAATCAGTGACATGCATACACCCACAAATTCACGCACCGAACCACACGCATGCGCACAAATATAAACATGCACATGTAGATAAAGGAAGATAGAGAGATAGGGGATGGTGAGAGGGGGAGGAGAGAGAGAGGGTGAAGAGGGGGTTAGAGAGTCCGATTTGTGTGCTGATTAGTCACATGACACATTGTCACAAACGGTCTCAATCGAAATATTCTAGGTCTTTTTCCTGTAGAAATTTACACAAAATTACATTTGGCTGTATCGAGTGATAGATCATCACTTATCCCACCTGGTATTAAGGGCTTAGTTGGCCTACGTCGGGACAAATGTATGCGTCATCAGTCTACCATTTCTGTCCACTTACATGGCACTTTTGCGGTGAGACAAACGCACAAAAAAATGGGAAAAAAATCCAAGAAAGGGCTTTAAAATTTATTTACGATGAACGCGAAAATACATATGAAAATTTACTTGCCCGCTCAAAATTACCATCACTCAAAATCAGACGACTCGGAAATTTTGCAAAAGAAGTATTTAAAATCACAAATAAACAGACACCAACATACCTACACGACCTTATCAACATCACAGAAAAAAACATATACATTCAGATATCACAACACAGCAGATATACCACATTTTAGGACTACAAAGTATGGTAAACACTCATTTCAATCTGAAGCAACTAAAATATGGAATGCCCTACCAGACCACTTCAGAACAACAACTACACTAACACAATTTAAGACACTAATAAACAGCTGGTATGGGAAATGCAAATGCAACACATGCAGACAAAACACATAGGCTCACAATACAGTTTTAACAACCAGTTTTTAGCTAAAGCTTACCTCTACTTATGTCACCTCTCTATTAGATAGTGCTCATCTTTTAATTTGTTTTGCCAAATATTTATTGTGTAACTGTGCATGTCATTTTATGCTTCGGTTTTAATAGCTCAATAGAGCTAATGTTGTACTGCTTTAACCATACCGACGTTAAATAAAACTTTTGATTTGATTTGATTTTGATTATCAACTTTCCAATAAACATTTCTTTGACCAAAGAGGTCTTCGAGTTCTCCTCGCCTGTTGAATAACATGTAGAAGCGATGCGCGACTACATGTATCTTATATACTGTAACATTATTGGAAGTATGCCTTTAAAATTGGATAGACTCTACAATTTCATATTTGTTTGCA
The DNA here is from genome assembly GCF_002113885.1 of Mizuhopecten yessoensis. Classification (NCBI taxonomy): domain Eukaryota; kingdom Metazoa; phylum Mollusca; class Bivalvia; order Pectinida; family Pectinidae; genus Mizuhopecten; species Mizuhopecten yessoensis. Next base: position 149,108 of record NW_018408807.1, on the reverse strand, counting down.
CGGAACAAACGTCATTTGAATCGCTTTTGGTTATTACTCGCTTTCAGTGTACTTACAGTATATAATTATGTCGAATAAAAAGATTTTAACGAGTATGTAACTATATCATAAGAACATCTCGTATCAAGCAATATTCCATCTGAAAACGTAGAATTAATCGGTACAAAATGACATTGTTTTTTAAGTCAATATCCGTAAATAGCATTATCTTATAACTTAATTCTTCTTCTCTAATTATAAACCACAAGGGGCAGAACAGACGATAGAGAATTAAATTAGTCTAGTGTAGCACAGTGTCCTAGTGTAGCACAGTGTCCTAGTGTCCACAAACAGAGTCTTATAACAGTGATACTACCGGAGCTTTGTGTATCATTTGTACATGTATAGCATGTCATAGGGTATGAGGTTAACACTGGGGATTAAACAGAGTCTTATAACAGTGATACTACCGGAGCTTTGTGTATCATTTGTACATGTATAGCATGTCATAGGGTATGAGGTTAACACTGGGGATTAAACAGAGTCTTATAACAGTGATACTACCGGAGCTTTGTGTATCATTTGTACATGTATAGCATGTCATAGGGTATGAGGTTAACACTGGGGATTGTCACACAGATAAATCTATTACGCCACGGAATAAGATCTAATTCCGTCGTTATGCCAACGGTTAAATGTTTAACAAAGGTTCGTTTAAAAGAATTCCATCAGAACCATAAAAGTTATGGAGATTATATCAGGTTTCTAGACTATGCACATGTAAGTTCAGAGGACTTTGAGCGACATCTGGGCAGGGACGTCTCTGATCTGGGATTTAAAGTTTCAATTTTAGGTAGGAATCTACACTGGATTACTTCCCTTAGAATAATTTCTTTCCGCTAGGTTACGATCAGGTTCTATTTCGAAGAATAATGCTATAGAAAATATGGTAGAAAAAAACAAGTCACGTGAACCCTGTCTGTATAGTGCAGTAAAGCTAGTCCGTGGTAGATTATTTATTCTTTTGGTTGAATAAACCTTAAAATAACTGACCAGATACTGTGCACTTCTCAAGGACATTTTCACTTTAATTTTCTAATGATTGTTTTCGGTGGTTTAATTTTTGTTTTGTTTGAAACATATTTTATTGTAATTTCTATACAAAGGGAGTTGGGCACAAGTTTAACAACTTATATTAAGCCCTTTCCCTACAATATATTAATACAAATTTTCAAGGTAGCATAATACATATATATTTACATCGGTTTTAATTAAGAGAGATATACAGAGAGGTAGTGAAGAGAGACCGAGAGAGGGGAGAGAGAGGGTGGGAGAGAGAAGGGGTGATGGGAGAGAGGGATGAGAGGGGAGGGAGAGAGAGAGAGAGGGGGGGGGGGGGGGNGAGAGAGAGTAATCCTTAGAATAACCACTAACAGTCTAGTTCAAAGTACATGTATGATAATTTAACAAAGCTGAGTTCCGTAATGTATTAAGTAATAAACTATCGGTGTATCCCGGATCATGTGAGTTTTCCTTCTCCATGTAAACGGAACCAGTGATAGTCTAATCACTATTCACAACTTTCTGCTATTCAAATGTTCATCACAGCCCGTGCCTTGTAGCTTTCTCTTTAAAAAAATACTTAAAAATATAATTTGAAACGAAAATATGATATGGCTTGTAATTTTGGTTGTTTCGTTAGAATAGAAAAATAATATCCTTTTAAATATTTTTGTTTACCGATGTCAAAGTTCCAAGCGTTTCTCCACACAGCCAAATGTACGCCCGTCTCCCCGACACACCTTAACGGGTGTCGGCCCTAGTCACAATGGATGGGTGTACATGTGTTTACCTATGAGTTACCGTGAACGTCCACGACTTACTCCAACATTTCGCCTGGTAACAAGTACTCATGAAACGGTCAGATGACGCTACTACCTCCGGCATGTTACCTATTCACACCTGGCCGTACCTTTGGTCCAGGTAGAAGCACCTCGGGGCAATTTGACGTAATAGTTGTCTGGTAGATTTGAGACCGATAACAGGCGACAATTCATTATCGTGGCAGGGCTTTATCAGGAGAGAACGTTGCCGTATTAAAAACAGAAATCTATCGAGGCCGCTTTTGGTATCGATCTTTTTCAATAGCTTTGCTTGTACCCATCTCCGCTACGTCCAATCATTCCGTACTAAGAACGAATGTTGTTCAGCTGATGCAGCCAGTGGAAACATGCGGCAGTATTTACCGGTACAGCAAAAGAGGACACCAACTTTACACTTGATCAAACGAGGAACAAGTGACATTAGAGGGAAATTGAATTCGGAGGCCACATCCGCCACCACGTCCAGTTATCGACTCGGGAGAACTTTGAGTGGTTGATCACATTTTAGGACCAAATAAGGAAAAGTGTGACGTGTGGAAAAGTGTTATTATTACAAATATCATCATTTATGTTTGTGAAGTGGATTACTTATATAAACATGAGTCTGTATGTGGTACCTCAAATAACTAAGACGTGAGTCGGCTGGTGTACAAATTCCGGAAAAGAACACTTTAAGAAAGGAGTGTTATTTATAAGTATACTTTTGTGTGACGACGTCCCGGCCACTCATTCATTATGACTTAACATATGTTAACCTTTATACAGTTCGCCTGGTCACGCGCTTGGCTTTGTTAATTGGGCTTTGGTAATTGGAGGTTCTTTGTGAATTATTCCAGTTTTATAAATTTTACCATGTTTACAAAATCCGGATTATACCGACTTCCTGGACTGGCTGATGAAACGAAAAAAGAGGTACCCTTTTTATTCCTTTTAACAATCTTCACAATGATTCCCTGTAGAACATCGTAAACAACATGATGTTACTTATTCACCTGTACATCTCTCTTAAAATTACAATTCACACAGGATAAAAGGCTCTGCTTTTTTTTTTAGAAATAATCGTTTTTGGTTCGTTATTCATTACCGATAAAGATATCAAAGTCCGTGGTTTTATATACTAAAATGTTGTAGAGATATATTGCTTTGTTTTAAAAAACATGTTTTTTTTTTTTTATAGTTTTGGACTGCTGATAAAGGTCAAAGTTTATTACATTTTTACGTCTATTTACAACATATCTGTATACTTGCTGTGTACACAATGTTAATTTAATTTAAAATATAAAATCAATACTACCATATTATAAACATTGTTTGAGGAGTTTCTGGACAACGTGGACTTGCCCATTGAAATCTATGGGTATGTATGTATGGTAAACAGTATTCTCCTATCGAATCTAGCAGTTCTCAACAATAAATCAATCTATAACCGTATATCGGAACAGATAGCAGATACAAGATGGATTTAATTTTGATAAGTATATATATTGTTCAGTAATGTTGTTGTCCATTGGTTAAAATCTGATGGTATCATACAAGTATATGCGAACGATTTTGAATATGAGGTTTGTTGCCCCATTTATATATGAGGTTTGTTACCACATTTATAAATGAGGTTTGTTACCACATTTATATACGAGATTTGTTGCCGCATTTATATATGAGGTTTGTTGCCAAATTTATATATGAGGTTTGTTACCTCATTTATATTTGAGGTTTGTTACCACATTTATATATAAGATTTGTTACCACATTTATATATGAGGTTTGTTGCCCCATTTATATATGAGATTTGTTGCCACATTTATATATGAGGTTTGTTACCACATTTATAAATGAGGTTTGTTACCACATTTATATCCGAGATTTGTTGCCGCATTTATATATGAGGTTTGTTACCTCATTTATATATGAGATTTGTTGCCCCCTTTATATATGAGGTTTGTTACCACATTTATAAATGAGGTTTGTTACCACATTTATATCCGAGATTTGTTGCCGCATTTATATATGAAGTTTGTTGCCAAATTTATATATGAGGTTTGTTGCCACATTTATATATGAGGTTTGTTACCACATTTATATACGAGATTTGTTGCCGCATTTATATATGAAGTTTGTTGCCAAATTTATATATGAGGTTTGTTACCTCATTTATATTTGAGGTTTGTTACCACATTTATATATGAGGTTTGTTGCCTCATTTATATATGAGGTTTGTTACCACATTTATATACGAGATTTGTTGCCGCATTTATATATGAGGTTTGTTGCCAAATTTATATATGAGGTTTGTTACCACATTTATATATGAGATTTGTTGCCCCATTTATATATGAGATTTGTTACCACATTTATATATGAGGTTTGTTACCACATTTATATATGAGATTTGTTGCCCCATTTATATATGAGGTTTGTTACCACATTTATATATGAGGTTTGTTACCACATTTATATATGAGATTTGTTGCCCCATTTATATATGAGGTTTGTTGCCACATTTATATATGAGGTTTGTTACCACATTTATATATGAGATTTGTTGCCCCATTTATATATGAGGTTTGTTGCCACATTTATATATGAGGTTTGTTACCACATTTATATATGAGATTTGTTGCCCCATTTATATATGAGGTTTGTTGCCACATTTATATATGAGGTTTGTTACCACATTTATATATGAGATTTGTTGCCCCATTTATATATGAGGTTTGTTGCCACATTTATATATGAGGTTTGTTACCACATTTATATATGAGATTTGTTGCCCCATTTATATATGAGGTTTGTTGCCACATTTATATATGAGGTTTGTTACCACATTTATATATGAGATTTGTTGCCCCATTTATATATGAGGTTTGTTGCCACATTTATATATGAGGTTTGTTACCACATTTATATATGAGATTTGTTGCCCCATTTATATATGAGGTTTGTTACCACATTTATATATGAGATTTGTTGCCCCATTTATATATGAGGTTTGTTGCCACATTTATATATGAGGTTTGTTACCACATTTATATATGAGATTTGTTGCCCCATTTATATATGAGGTTTGTTGCCACATTTATATATGAGGTTTGTTACCACATTTATATATGAGATTTGTTGCCCCATTTATATATGAGGTTTGTTGCCACATTTATATATGAGGTTTGTTACCACATTTATATATGAGATTTGTTGCCCCATTTATATATGAGGTTTGTTGCCACATTTATATATGAGGTTTGTTACCACATTTATATATGAGATTTGTTGCCCCATTTATATATGAGGTTTGTTGCCACATTTATATATGAGGTTTGTTACCACATTTATATATGAGATTTGTTGCCCCATTTATATATGAGGTTTGTTGCCACATTTATATATGAGGTTTGTTACCACATTTATATATGAGATTTGTTGCCCCATTTATATATGAGGTTTGTTGCCACATTTATATATGAGGTTTGTTACCACATTTATATATGAGATTTGTTGCCCCATTTATATATGAGGTTTGTTGCCCCATTTATATATGAGATTTGTTGCCCCATTTATATATGAGGTTTGTTGCCCCATTTATATATGAGGTTTGTTACCACATTTATATATGAGGTTTGTTGCCACATTTATATATGAGATTTGTTGCCCCATTTATATATGAGGTTTGTTGCCCCATTTATATATGAGGTTTGTTACCACATTTATATATGAGGTTTGTTGCCACATTTATATATGAGGTTTGTTGCCCCATTTATATATGAGGTTTGTTACCACATTTATATATGAGGTTTGTTGCCACATTTATATATGAGGTTTGTTGCCCCATTTATATATGAGGTTTGTTACCACATTTATATATGAGGTTTGTTGCCACATTTATATATGAGGTTTGTTGCCCCATTTATATATGAGGTTTGTTACCACATTTATATATGAGGTTTGTTGCCACATTTATATATGAGGTTTGTTGCCCCATTTATATATGAGGTTTGTTACCACATTTATATATGAGGTTTGTTGCCCCATTTATATATGAGGTTTGTTACCACATTTATATATGAGGTTTGTTGCCACATTTATATATGAGGTTTGTTGCCCCATTTATATATGAGGTTTGTTACCACATTTATATATGAGGTTTGTTGCCACATTTATATATGAGGTTTGTTGCCCCATTTATATATGAGGTTTGTTACCACATTTATATATGAGGTTTGTTGCCACATTTATATATGAGGTTTGTTGCCCCATTTATATATGAGGTTTGTTACCACATTTATATATGAGGTTTGTTGCCACATTTATATATGAGGTTTGTTGCCCCATTTATATATGAGGTTTGTTACCACATTTATATATGAGGTTTGTTGCCCCATTTATATATGAGGTTTGTTACCACATTTATATATGAGGTTTGTTGCCACATTTATATATGAGGTTTGTTGCCCCATTTATATATGAGGTTTGTTACCACATTTATATATGAGGTTTGTTGCCCCATTTATATATGAGGTTTGTTACCACATTTATATATGAGGTTTGTTGCCCCATTTATATATGAGGTTTGTTACCACATTTATATATGAGGTTTGTTGCCCCATTTATATATGAGGTTTGTTACCACATTTATATATGAGGTTTGTTGCCCCATTTATATATGAGGTTTGTTACCACATTTATATATGAGGTTTGTTGCCCCATTTATATATGAGGTTTGTTACCACATTTATATATGAGGTTTGTTGCCCCATTTATATATGAGGTTTGTTACCACATTTATATATGAGGTTTGTTGCCCCATTTATATATGAGGTTTGTTACCACATTTATATATGAGGTTTGTTGCCCCATTTATATATGAGGTTTGTTACCACATTTATATATGAGGTTTGTTGCCCCATTTATATATGAGGTTTGTTACCACATTTATATATGAGGTTTGTTGCCCCATTTATATATGAGGTTTGTTACCACATTTATATATGAGGTTTGTTGCCCCATTTATATATGAGGTTTGTTACCACATTTATATATGAGGTTTGTTGCCCCATTTATATATGAGGTTTGTTACCACATTTATATATGAGGTTTGTTGCCCCATTTATATATGAGGTTTGTTACCACATTTATATATGAGGTTTGTTGCCCCATTTATATATGAGGTTTGTTGCCACATTTATATATGAGGTTTGTTGCCCCATTTATATATGAGGTTTGTTACCACATTTATATATGAGGTTTGTTGCCCCATTTATATATGAGGTTTGTTACCACATTTATATATGAGGTTTGTTGCCCCATTTATATATGAGGTTTGTTACCACATTTATATATGAGGTTTGTTGCCCCATTTATATATGAGGTTTGTTACCACATTTATATATGTGGTTTGTTACCAAATTTATATATGAGGGTTGTCGCAAGGTTTTCCTGATCAGTCAGTCAGTTTTTCTGCGGTTTGTTAAGAATGTTGTCACTTTTTTCTTATTTGCGATGGTTGTTTCCACTTCTCTGACTTGTGTTGGTTGTTGCCAATTTTCTCTAATCGATGAGGCTGTTTTGATGCCCCTCCCATTGGTAAAATGTTTGTGAGAGTTGTTGCCACTTCAAAACATTACAACTTCCCTTGTGAGGGTTTTTGCAACCTCGTTCTGATTTGTGTGTGAATTTTGCCACATCACTGATGTATAAAGATTGATATTACCTCTCTGATTTACGAGAGTGGTTGTCACTCCTCTTTGATTTTCTTTCGACCTTTCTGTCAAATAGATAACCGTGCACGTCATAGAATTCTCTTAACTGTGATTTGTAAATGTTCGGGTTGTTCTCTCCGATTCGTGAGAAGGGTTGTCTTCGATTCTCTATGGCTTGTGAAGTTTATTGCCTTTTTTCAAGGATTTTAAGCTGTTTTCTACTTCTCTCTGAGTTGTAAGATTGCTTCCATTTCTCTCCTATTTCCGTTTGACCTATATGTTAGACAGATAACCCCGGAATCTTATAATAGAATACTCATTGATGTATTTTACATCGCTGTCCTATTTCTCTGAATTGTGATATTTGTTGCCACTTTTCTCTTATTTGTTAGAAATGCTGCCAGTTGTCTGATTTTCAAAGTTGTTGCCATTTCTTTCTATTTTGTGTTGGGGGTTGTCATCTATGTTTGGTTTCTGACATTTTTGTATCCACATCTCTGATATATGTGAAGGATTTTCTTCATTTCTCTGTTGTTGAAATCTGTTTCCACAATCCCTTTGTTTTTTAGATATCCAGTACACCAAGGGCTTGCTTTAAGTGAATACCTCGAGTCTTGTTCATCAATTTCACATGAAATGGCAACCCCGTTAAGAATTTCTACATATAGCTACAATATATTAGCAAACGTTTTAACAAAAGGTCATCGACACCACTGACCTCGCGTGCTGACGAGTAGTGTGGCGTATCCTTGAGAACAGAACATGTCACTCTGAATATCTGACAGAACTATTGTCCATACTTATATAGCACTTCATAGACACGTTGTGATGTGTAGATATGTAAGGCTTTGTAACTTATCAGTAGGTGCAATGACCCCTATGACCCTTTCTGCACGAGATCACATAAAGGGTACAAGCTAAAAATCTCTTACTTTCGATCGCGGTAGAGCAATATTAAAAGAAAAATAATGTTTGTATCTAAATATTTATTTTATCTATTTTATAAAAATAAATGAACAAGCTATGTTAATTACTCTTGTTAGCCCGAGTGTGAGGGGCCATAATAATAGAGGAAACCGGAGTACCCGGGAAAACACCACGTGGTTGGGCATGTGACCCCTATACCTTTTCACTCCCGGTCCGGGAATCGAACCCTGGCCGTCTTTGTGAAACTCGAGTGCGGTATCCACTGCGCCACATATATTATCTACATTTAATGAATTTTACTGGACACAACGTTCTGCTTACAATGTATTATAAGGTTACATTTAACGAGATAGGCGTATATCATTTATGGAGTTCCATAACAGTTCCCCAATACTGACCAAAACTTAACGGGAGTCACTAACACGAGAGTTCGAAAAACTAGGCGACAACAGGAAAATATTAATGCGAAAACACATACACTAAGCACGCTATAAAGTGTGTGATTCAGACTAGTTTGCCCCTGGTATTTCTTGCCACTATGTTGTTTTCATTAAAACTGATCTACACAACAAATATTTAGACAAGTCAGTATTTACCTTTTGTATTATTTCGCTAAATGTGCGTACTCGGAGAAGACGACTTCCCTTAACTTTCCAAGCTACCAAATATTAGCGTTCTGTTAACATGGCGCGGACAATTAGCGACCGTAACCGAGATACTATCGTCCTCCAAACTTGTATACTGTACGTAATTGACCTTTTGATACTGAAGCGTATCGTTTTAGCGTTTGTAAGGCTGGATTTGGTCTTTTTAACATAATTAAGCGACAATTGTTTCAGACAAACGTACTGATACTCCTGCCTTCACTGGTCTAGCGATATACGGTATCCGGGCTGTATTGTTGCCTACAGGACCACTGTAGGACATTCTGTGTTCTCGGATCAGTTCCAACGGCTGCTCCCTTTAAATCGTCCTCCGCTTTGTGTCGGAAACAATGGACGACACTGAAGACACCTACTCCTATGTCTTCAGTGACATTCCGGCAGCACTTCCGGTTTGTTAATTTGCAATTCCGTTTGTGTGGGTTCTGGTTTGTTTTATGTCACATGTTCTCTAAAGACAATTGATGATCTTGTAATGCATCAGTATGGCCATTTGTCTCGACGTCTAGTCGGGTGTTTGTGTCCTCTTCTGCCCGAACGCTATATATGGGATCTAAATTACGACATAGGTATGTTATATAGTGAACAATTTGTCGTTCTAAATTAGTGTTATTTCAACGTATTTACGCAGTAATATTCCACTTATCCTGCATTTATCATGATGTTTTCTTTTGAAATTTGAATATGAATATTTCGGCTGAATGTGGACCGAGATTTTTTAAACACCGAGGTATATTAAGTTTCATCATTTAGCAGTTTAATCATTTTAATCTATTCAGCTAAACCTTTTTTTTAAACTTCAAATTGCTCACGACATTCATGAATGTCAAAGTGTTAACAAATTCAATAAGGCCGTTTGTTATTAGTACGACAATTTTAAGTGTTTAGGCATGAACGCTCACTAGCGCTGTAGTTGGACTGTAGTGAATGCACACATTGTAATACGGACTAGTTGTAGTAGACACATGTGTCAAGTATGTTTTTCTTTGAGATCAACATTAGACTGACCACTCTGGTCAGTTTTGACCATTGTAATCACCGTTACCACCATTTAGTATGTCCTTATTAGATCGATGCCTCGGAATCGTTTTGAGCCACTTATAATGATTGACATAAGAGCTGTTTTAGATACGGCCTAAAAGAAACGGGTAACATTTCTAGCCATTGGAGTACATGCTACAGAGGTGGACGAGGACTTCGACGTTTTTTACGTGTGCTCATAGTGTCGTATATGTTTTTTTCTGGTGATTCTGTTGTGGTACATAAACTTTTCCAGTTTAACCAAGCTGACGAATTTTCGGATCTTAATATTTTGTGTGTGTGTAAATATTTTGTGTGTGTACAATATAGTGGTTGTGTACAGTTGTGATTATCATGGGAGATAGACATTTCTGACGAACTTCTGTAATAGAAGGTATGTGTCGGAGGATGTAAACAAATAGGTCGAATATCGTAACTTTCACAACAAATTCCAGGGAGTAACCTCCCTTTACATAATATAGGGTTAAAGAAATGTTTTTATGTTAACACATGAAGAGGATGAGCAGCAATAACCATGTACCATACACATGATTCTTAGATATAGTCTTTTTATTGAATAAACATGTTCAAGGTCGTTTTTTTTTTTAAATATTTGTTCGCAGAGGATTGGAGTTTAAGATCACCATAAAAGCTAGGGAATTATGATAACGAACGAGGAGTGTATATCTCGCGGGAATTAAGTGATTTGAAGTAACCTTTTAGAATAACTGTGGCTAACCATATATATTTCATTTTCGGTTCCAGCCCCTGAGTCGAGGCACGTCTAAAAAATCCTCGAACCATTACCATAACAACCACAGTCATAGAGGGTACATGGAGCAACAGAGGCATCAGAAGATCCGTCTGAAAAGGGAGCCGACCCGGAACTGTGTTTCCTACCTCACCGGAATATTACACTGCTACAACGTATTCCTTCTGGTAGGTGACGTATAGTAGCTTCCGAGTCCTATATCATAGCCGTGACCTACTGACTTAATGCCTAAGATATAATATAGACATATTTATGTTTTTTTACTTTCTGTTCTGTTCCAAAGTCAACTCGTCACGATTATAGATTTACGAAACATGACTTTTTCAAATTTGTTTTCAAACGTCTATATAAATGGTCAGTTAATTTGTTAAAGTGTCATTAGTTTCAATGTTCTGTCCATGTATGTCAAAAAATCTACCGCATGCATCTTCATTATTGTTCAAATGTCACGATTTTTACACCATAGTTTCAAAACTCCTGGCCTATGTCTTAAGCTTAAAGACTGTTAGAAAGTAACCATTTTAACTTGATAACATCAGTTTAACTGGTCCTCACTTTTATTGAACCGAAAAGTCACCCTTCTTTGTTTGTGACAATCAGTTAACCCTTTCTACCGATCACAGTGAACCAAGCCAGTTGCAGAACAAACCCCCAAACACTTCTAATTGTTATTATACAAAAGCATATATTGAATCAAGCATCGTTGTTTAGATTTGACGGGGTACAGCATGACCTACATTTGTAGGTGAAAGTTGAGCTTTGTAGTTATTGACCCCAAATGAGTGTGAGATACAACATTTGTTTACTCGAGACAGGCAAGGTGTTTATTGTGTGTCAAGGATAGGCAACAGTCTCATATCCAACACACATGGGATAATTACTCAATACATCGGACAAATGCATATTGTATGATATTCAGGCTCACATTAATAACGGTCGTCCTAAAACTCACCTGAACTTTTGTTTCTGATAATCGCACCAATGGGTTTTTGAAATTAACATCAAGCGACATTATATAAAGAATACATAACGAATATAAAGTTATGAATGGCGTCACGGGAGAGCAAAATAACGGTTCTGGTACCAACATAATGGTCGGCACTGTAGCGGTTCCGGATGAGCAGTATAGCTATTTCGAACGGGATATATATTTTAATTTTTGCTGGTTATTTTATAATCAATAATACACTGGAATATATACCGACCACACTTAAATAAAAACTGACACATCTATATTTTTAACTCGTTTACCATTGTTTGACAGGTCCATTTTATAAATTATACTTATAAGTACGGTACACTCGTGATCTACTGCCGTATCTGTTCCAGCGAGGTAGATGTAGTTTACAAGATAAAGATCTGTTTCTCGGGCACAATATTAACAACATGCATGTCAGTGGCAATAAAAACATATGCAAATATCGATGTAACAGCAAAGGTCAGAAACAGGTCATTTGTGAATTAAAAAAAATAGTCACTACCGTTACAGTTCGCGTGTCTAGTTTTGATCGATTTGTCCGACCCCACGAGTTAAATGCCACCTATTTAACTATGGTTGTTATCTAACATGCTTTGTCGCGTATTTCATGATGACGTCCATTATCAAAGAGCAATGGTGTTATTATATTACGCCTGAACAACAGAAATATCTCAAATTATATTCCTTCCATTTTGATTGATTTTTCTGTCAGAAAGGCATTTGACGATCATGTTTCACCGTCTTCATCTCTACTATAATACACACAGTGTATATTGGCGGCCATGTTTAACCGTTTTCATCTTTACTATAATACCCACAGTTTATCTTGTCGGCCATGTTTAACCGTTTTTATCTCTAGTATAACACCAACGATTGTTTTCATCTTGGTGGCCATGTTTCAGCTCAACATATAAGACACCGAATCTATACTGGTACATGTAGTTAAGTGTATCCGAGTACAATATCGGGGACCACTTGCCGAAGGGGATGGTATCACAAGGCTTTTCTTTATATATCTCTACATCAGATATAATCAAGAGCAAATATCTTTCCAGCGAAGATCAAGAAATGTGACTCCCTTCGGAAAAATGGTACTTGTATTGAGGAAGAGAGTTTTCATGTCGGTGCCCTTGCTTTATTGAAACTGTCAAAAGGGTCTTTAAAATCTATGCTTCTGAAAAATACACTGTGAAATCATATCTTGAAAAAAGCAAAGATATAAGGAGAACAAACTTACAGCCAGAAAAATAAGCAAGCAAAGAAAATAAGCTATTAACTCATGAATATAAGTAAACAACTAGCGACAATATTTATATACCTCAAATAAGGAAATAATAGATAGATTAACAAGGAAATCAGGGACATCAGTAAACAATTAGCGGCAATATTTATATACCTCAAATAAGGAAATAATAGATAGATAAACAAGGAAAACAGGGACAATAGTAAACAATTAGCGGCCATGTTTATATACCTCAAGTAAGGAAATAATAGATAGATAAACAAGGAAAACAGGGACAATAGTAAACAATTAGCGGCCATGTTTATATACCTCAAGTAAGGAAATAATAGATAGATAAGCAAGGAAATCAGGGACATCAGTAAACAATTAGCGGCAATGTTTATATCCCTCAAATAAGGAAATAATAGATAGATAAACAAGGAAATCAGGGACATCAGTAAACAATTAGCGGCAATATCTATATACCTCAAGTAAGGAAATAATATATAGATAAACAAGGAAATCAGGGACATCAGTAAACAATTAGCGACAATGTTTATATACCTCAAGAAAAAAGTAAGCAAATAATAGATAGATAAACAAGGAAATCAGTGACATCAGTAACAAATAGAGAAAGTAAGCAAATAATTGATCTCAGGGAAAATAGTTTTTTCTATTGCTACACGTAATCAACAGGCGTTTGAATTTGGACAATAATGATACAGTAAAAATTACACGTAATGGTCGAAAATTTGGGTCAAACTTCACATTGATAATGAAAATATTCATATGCGTAATATTTTACTAATACCACATTCATGTAGATCCGATTTCTTAGGCTACAAAGACCAAATTGTGCTATTGATAGATGTAATTATATACGTATATTTAGTATTTATATGCACAAACCAGTGCTTAAAAAATATTACGACACAAAACATAATGTTTTTATTAACAAAAAAGAAGACAAGAAAGATACTAAGTGAACCTCAGGTATTTTGCTTTCCTCAGAAGAAACTAATTTCAAAAGATTAGAGAAAAGTTTTGTTAAAAACTGATGATGAGGCGTCTATAGTAAGCGTCGTTAACATCAGTTTGTATTTCACATTGTACGGAGTGTCGCCGTCAAACCGATAACAACCATCTTCATCACACTGCCTTCTCTGAGAAGTAACGAGCGAGATGCTAATACTTTTGTATTGCTCATTTTATAACAGAGTTTTAATGTAAGAGTGCCAAACTATTTGAGTTTTATTAGGTTTTGATAAAAACTGTGTTTCACGCTCGTTAGAACTCTTTGCCAATAAAGGTCTTGATTTATATTGCTTACACCTCGCTCCAGTCTTTTACCATTTTGGTTTTATGGCTCCCAAACCTATGTCATCGTTCGTTCTTAGAAAACCTCTTTACAGGTGATCGATTTAGACATCGTTAAACATGGCACACATAATGAGTTGGCCAAGAGGTTAATATTTAGTGAAAAATAGAAATCCTCCCATCATATTCTGTAAACCAAAGCTTTGTTGTGTCCTTTTTGAACACGTCCTGTGCCTAATACGGAGTGACCTCGATTTAAATTTCATCGCAAACAGTATCAAACAGTATCAAACAGTAACAAACAGTATCAAACAGTATCAAACAGTATCAAATAGTATCAAACAGTATAAAACAGTATCAAACAGTATCAAATAGTATCAAATAGTATAAAACAGTAACAAACAGTATCAAATAGTATCAAATAGTATAAAACAGTAACAAACAGTATCAAATAGTATCAAATAGTAACAAGCAGTATCAAACAGTATCAAATAGTATCAAATAGTATCAAGCAGTATCAAACAGTATAAAACAGTAACAAACAGTATCAAACAGTATCAAATAGTATCAAATAGTATCAAATAGTATAAAACAGTAACAAACAGTATCAAATAGTATCAAATAGTATAAAACAGTAACAAACAGTATCAAACAGTATCAAACAGTATCAAATAGTATCAAACAGTATAAAACAGTAACAAACAGTATCAAACAGTATCAAATAGTATCAAACAGTATCAGATAGTATCAAATAGTATCAAGCAGTATCAAACAGTATCAAACAGTATCAATTTCTTGTTTTGAGACCCTTTTCCTGTATAGCTGTTATATATTAATGAACGCTTTTCGAAAACGTGTTCGATGATACACGTATTTCTTGTTGATAAAAATCTGTTTAAATTCTTACAAGTAACTTGAGTATTAATTCTATAAACGTCATTCTTGTCAAGATAATATTTTATACCAGTAAAGTCCCCGTCACGGGTCTTTGGAACAGGTGATAATTCCTTACACTGGGTTATCGATCACTGTAGAGTGCCAAGGAATGAAGAGTTCCTCGCGCGCGCTCAGTCGAGTCGGAACTCTCCTTTTTATTACCGTTATCTTGTAGTTTTGAGAAGTGACCTATACTATCCTAGGTCTGGCTTCCCCATCGACATGTTTACCTAGGCAGTATGTTTACGTTCTATCGATAGGCGGGGAGGGATGGAAGGAGGGGTTATTTCAACCGTAGAAAGAATCGGACAGACACTTGACAACACTTGAAGAGCACGTTTCATGAGTTTCACGTTAAATTGATGCCAAGTTTTGCATTATTTCGTCATACTTGGAGATCGATTGAGAGATTTGATACCAGTAAACTTTGGTGGGGAACTCTTTGGTGGTTTTACACACTGCTCTACGATATTGTGTTTACATAAAAACGTCATCCTTGTCAAATCAACGCCATATTACAAAGATTCATATGATTTGTATGTCGATCGATGTCTTACGTTACAGCCGCATCTCCTGTGTTACTTACTTCATAACTGATAAAAAAATACATCCCATTGTCTTACGATATAGCTGATCAAGTCACCCTACAATCTATAGCTGATAAATACATCCCATTGTCTTATTGTATAGCTGATAAAGTAAACCTACAATCTATAGCTGATCAACACATCCCATTGTCCTATTGTATAACTGATAAAGTAACCCTACAATCTATAGCTGATAAACACATCCCATTGTCTTATTGTATAGCTGATAAAGTAACCCAACAATCTATAGCTGATCAACACATCCCACTGTCCTATTGTATAACTGATAAAGTAAACCTACAATCTATAGCTGATAAATACACTCCATTGTCTTATTGTATTGCTGATAAAGTAACTCTACAGTCTATAGCTGATCAATACATCCCATTGTCTTATTGTATAGCTGATAAAGTAACCCAACAATCTATAGCTGATCAACACATCCCATTGTCCTATTGTATAACTGATAAAGTAAACCTACAATCTATAGCTGATAAATACACTCCATTGTCTTATTGTATTGCTGATAAAGTAACCCAACAATCTATAGCTGATCAATACATCCCATTGACCTATTGTATAACTGATAAAGTAAACCTACAATCTAAAGCTGATAAATACATCCCATTGTCTTATTGTATAGCTGATAAAGTAACCCTACAATCTATAAATGATAAATACCCCCATTGTCTTATTGTATAGCTGATAAAGCAAACCTACAATCTATAGCTGATAAATACACTCCATTGTCTTATTGTATAGCTGATAAAGTAAATCTACATTCTATAGCTGATAAATACATCCCATTGTCCTATTGTATAACTGATAAAGTAACCCTACAATTTATAGCTGATAAATACATCCCATTGTCCTATTGTATAACTGATAAAGTAAACCTACAATCTATAGCTGATAAATACATCCCATTGTCCTATTGTATAACTGACAAAGTAACCCTACAATCTATAGCTGATAAATACACCCCATTGTCTTATTGTATAGCTGATAAATTAACCCTACGATCTATAAATGATAAATACACCCCATTGTCGATAGAATACGTCCGCTGTATTGTTTACCTCTCACAATTCATTGCCTTAATGCATAATCCCAGAGCAGCAGTTTTGGTGAATACATGTACCTTAGGTCAGAAACATAAGGCTATATTAGTAATTACAAATTATACGGATACCACATTCAAAATAACTAATGTGCATCGCATATTTTATCTTTTTCATTCCCTTCAATGTAATTAGACATGAATTTTCAATCGTGAAAAACGATGAAGCTGGTGCCAAGGAATGTTTTTTTTTTAGATACTGGAGATGTCAATTTTAATATATCTGCCAAGTTATCGTTATGTGGGAACCATAAATGACCCGTTCACTGCATGTAAATAAAAGTGCAGGTACTTTCTACTAGATTACACAAAGGACCTTATCGACAATGTTGGCTCTGTCCGAAACATCTACCCTCGCTAAAGTTGTCCAACGTTGCTTATTTCGATCAACACGTATCAAAGGTACGACGAAATGTATCAAAATAAAGTCTTTTCAATATTAGGAACTAGTTATACGTGGAACTATTACGTTAAATTTCGCCAACATTGTTAGCCTTTTTTGCTGTTGAACTTGGTGGTCAGACCTCTTCTTATGTCTGCAGGCGTCGAAGCACGTACACCAAAGACAACTGTTGAGTAATTATATGTATTCATGTGGAACTATTGCGGTTTTCTTTCGGTGCGGCTCCGGGATAACGAAACCACGTTTGTTTTAATCACTATACTTCCTCAGAAGAACCGTGCAAGTTGTCACTTCTATTAGATGTAAGACGACTTTTTGTCGATGATGGATCTGCTTGTCTAACGAGAAAAACGCGACGCCATGATGGAACACGTGATCATCGTCCTCTCTAATCAGCAACGCGGTAACGGATCCGGATATTGCATCCCGCCCAACATACCCTGATCGAGGATAGAGTTTAATTCAGGTCTCCCATCTCTCAAATGCTTGATAACCGAGGACGTCTGTGAATTGACGTGGCGACACACAAAGTGATCGTGACACTTCACATATGTTATTTGCAGCAATATTCTAGAAACAGGAAACAATTATTCTGGCAAGGCATGTCACCTAGATGACCTGGCTTCAGAAAATTGTATTTCTGCTATGACAAACGACTGGAAATATTTGGCATGCAAACGACACTTATTTTTCATGTTTGACATATTGTCTGTTAAAATACATGGACAGATCTGGAGTAAACGGTTGAAATGTAACGAAAGTTATGTTTCATTAATTTGAAGGAGGGATGATTTTGACAAACGTTGAATCGAAGGAGCTAGACGTATATGTTATTTTAACAGGAAATACCCTCTGTCAAATCAATTTCGAAATGTTAAGTCTGTCACCGCTGTTGATGGCCTGCTGGGCGTACCGTTTGTATGAACAGAGGATATGGCCATGAGGTGCTTGCGCGTGCATGGTTTTGTTGTCCAACGCGGCTTTCAAGTACTTATCTATTATTCATACTAAACCCAACGAGTCA
Source organism: Mizuhopecten yessoensis (assembly GCF_002113885.1). Taxonomy (NCBI): domain Eukaryota; kingdom Metazoa; phylum Mollusca; class Bivalvia; order Pectinida; family Pectinidae; genus Mizuhopecten; species Mizuhopecten yessoensis. The sequence continues at coordinate 130,584 of NW_018408807.1, read as the reverse complement.
TTTCCTTGTAGGGACACTGTCAAAATTAGAGCCGGCTTCAATTTCTCCGGGGAACTAAAATTAGCTTCCCCTAGCGTGTCGGACTGTATAGTATTTTTATTTATACTGACATTTGAATTTATGTTTTAACTGCCAATTGTCTTACAATCTGTGAAGAGGGAGATTGGTGCTCGCTACTTAATCAGTGTTAACGAATGACACTGGGGGAGGTCGCTAATTCAGTAGAACACGATAGTAATGCTTTGTTTGTATGGATATAAATGTAGACTGTGCTTGTGTCCCGGCTATAAGTCAGAGCGTAGACTCGTGTCCGTGATCAAGTGTCTTTACTCCTAATCATCTGGACAGTCCGAGCTTTCCTCTACAAATGTTGAAGCATCATTGCGTCTAGCAACACCATTTTTCAAATCTGTCGTCTGATATCTTAAAAATAGTCATAACTGCCACAATAAAATAAAGAAATAACTTTAGTTTTTTTTTCTCTTCATTACTCCATGAAAAAAGTAGTCAATGTTTTAAGACTGCTAACGTGTATTCTCCGTTCAAAGGAATAATGTCCTTTACCGAAGAGAACTCGTCTTTTTTTTTAAATTCTGTAATTATCATGAGATATAGGTCCACAAAAAATCTTTGTAAGGAACTTCTGTTAGCGTTGTTTTAATTAAAAGTACGGTATCGATAGTCCAATTCCAGCTTTCTAGCTCAACCTCCACAAGAAAAACAATTAATGAAATTAATATGTATTAACTCAGCGTTCGTAACTTTAACAGGTTCTAGGATCCGGTGTCTTAGCTGTCGGAGTATGGCTGCTTGTGAAGGACTACAACTCTCGCGAGATTTCCGCGATTGTGGGATCTCGTCTTTTCGAGTATCTAACCTATGGTCTGACGGCAGGTGGCGGTGCCGTCGCCATTCTTGCCTTCTGTGGCTGCTGCGGTACAATGCGTCAGGATAAATTTGTCCTCGGATTTGTAAGCATATTTTCTTACTTCTTAATTAAAAAAATGTATGTGCATTTTATATCTACTCCTTATGGTCTATTAAAATGTACAGCTTTTGTATTTATAATGGCATGTAGACGGATATTGTGAAGATGTAGAAGAATTTTATCTAAAAAAGATGAATAAATGAACAAATACTAAAATGAACTAAATAACTACAAAATAACGTAGTCCGTGACATTAACATTTTGGATAAAGAAGTTGCTTACAGCTGTTGCATGCTACTCATTACGTGTGTAATCAGATACCGGAAGTTGTACTACAGCCTTCTCACAACCAAACTACTGTATTATTTCTCTTTAGACATCTAGTTCCATGCTACACGGTTTCTAACTAATTTTAATTTACTGTAGCAACTGTGTCATTTATTTATCACACTAGTAAACATTTACACCCATAAATGTGATTTGGATATTGTTGATGTGGAAATATTTTAAAAATAATATAGATGCATGTCACAGAAAGGTAGCATACAGCCTTAAATGCAAGATTGTTTTTTCTTGTTTCAGTATGGTACCGTTCTAACCCTTGTGATATTGATGCTGTTTGCCGGATTCGCGTTGGGGCTCACGTTCAGATCGGAGGTAATTGGTTACTAATTGTAATCGCCTAGGTAATAAACATTATGTTAATTACCCAGGGTAATGACTATGATTGAGGTCCTGATTGAGTGTGTGAGAGGGATTTTGAGCTTGACAAGCACTGCAATCGATGGTGAGATTTGCATGTAATTGCAGACGTTGGCATGGAAATTACGGAAAATCTTGACAATTGTTTTCGCCATTATTACATATACCTTATATACATAGAAAAATACGTAAATAGCAATTCAACATTTGTAATAGAAGTAATTTGTACATAACAGGTTGTATATCTCTTTGTATGTGGTTGGTACAGTTTACAAGTGAACAGTTTTAAACACAAGACGGCTGATTTCTTTGGAAATGAATACTATTCTAATACCTTACTTAGTGCATTGAAAGCCCACACCCCTACCAATTCTTAGTCGTCCACGAAAGCACACATCCCTACCAATTCTTAGTCGTCCACGAAAGCCCACACCCCTACCAATTCTTAGTCGTCCACGAAAGCCCACACCCCTACCAAGTCTAAGTCGTCCACGAAGTCTCAGAAATCTTGGTGAAGCCGATGGATTGGTGCTTGTCTAAATGTCTACTACCGTAGAGCCGATCTGTATTCCTCGCTATATCTGTCTTCCTCCCTAAAGTCTGTCTTCATCCCTATAGTCTGTCTTCTTTCCTATAGTCTGTGTTCGTCCTATCCCTATTTTAACTTCCTATAGTTTATCTTCGTCCTATCTGGACTTCTCTACCATTATGTTTCCGACTCGGAGATCATTAAACTTGTTTAATTTCATTATACTTATCGATAAAATCAGTTTGTTTCTTCTTTAAAATCAGCTCATATCAGTTGCAATAGGACTGTGCCAGTATAATTACATTTGATACAGCTGGAAAAAAGTAAACAATTTGCAAATGCTTACTGAAGACTAGAACATTTCAGGATTCCTGGGACAGGACCCTGTTCAGTACGAGTAAGGGTAACAGTTTATAAATACTCCTTCATTGTTTTTGAAACAACGTGTTTAGTACTACAATACTTCCTTTCTTTGCAATTATAAGACGAAGAGCATAGACCCATTTTTGCACGTTTGCTGTGTCTGTGTGGGTAACCAGTCTGGTGTTGTTTTGTAGATTACCAATATAAAACTCGACTTGTGTCGGGATGTAGCTATAATGAAAACAGGCGTCGAAAGGACTTGGAATATTGGCAGCATATTGTCAATAAGGTTTCAATGGGCCCCTCAATAATCGCTTCTGCATCAAACTCATACTTTTGCTGGTCCAATCAACCTTGCGTGCTGTCGTACGCCGGCAAACTTGTTTGAAGACAAAACGGCGTACTCGGTTAAACGCCATATACATGTACTTTTTGTGAGCTTTGCTGTTCCATCAAATGACACTATTGTGCGATTGACAGGCGAACTGTATTGATATACGAATTTAATTAGAAGCACACAGCCGACTTTTAATCTGAGACCTCTTTCACTCAATACATAAATTCCCTTTTTTCAGTTAAAAGAAGATCTTACTGAGCATTTTAAGTCATCAATAATCAAGCACTATGGAGTTGACGTGGAACGAAATTCATTCAACCGTTTGGTAACAGACGCATGGGACGCCATGCAAAGAACGGTAAGATTTATTTAATTACAGGAACGGCCGATTAAGCGGGATTGGACAATCCGGATGTTTTTTCCACTGAAAGTAGTCACACATTTCCTATGATCAAGTTAGCTATATTCAGGTTCATGGAAATACTAATTAGTTTGATACAATTTAGTGCAGATTCATTTTATTTTTTATTTTGATTTTGTAAACAGGTTCATTTTCGCTATTATCTATTTTTACCTGTGTGTTTTAAGTGGTTTCACGCGAAACTAGCCTCCTTATATGAGTGCAAAAGTGTCCGAAAGGCGTTTACATTTTCGACTTATCTCGCGAATAAGAGCGAAAATATAGAACTCGCGATTCTTCAACATCTGACAGTCTTTGGCTATTTTGGTGTAAATTGTTGTGATTTTTCGCAGAAGTATAGACATATAGACTCCTAAAAACGGAAATATCTACGCAAGTGAACAACAGAGATTACACTCCAGTACCTCGTTCTGTGTAGACTTGTACTCAACAGCTGCCCTCGGTAACAGAACGCACCTTTCAAGTTTCACGAAGGTCATAACAGTAATCCGATTGTTTGAAACCAATTGTTTTAATTAAGAGATGAGAACCAGATTTGCCCACAAAGAAGTTGAATGTACAGAAGGGTATGGTCTTTAGTGTATGCTGGGCTATTGTAATACAATCCACTTATTGAATTTAAAGTTTAATGACTTGCAATTCGTTCTTATTTTAAGGTCTTCTGTTTTATTTACTTTCAATTGATTGGTTCTGTTGCATTTTTCTCCCAAGCAGTGCTTTGTTCCTTGGTGCCAAGCAGAGATTCTATCGGCGTATTATTTTAGTTAGTTAGTTGGTCCCACTTGTGGGCTTTGGTTATTTCACATTGATCAAGAGATCGGCACTGCAACCCTTAATCAGACAACGGGTGATAATTTAACTGCCAATTTAGTAATACGTTTTGTCAGGGGGAAAACCCCGCAAGAAACTTGTAATCAAAGGGTAAAGTTGAAAAATTCTAGAGCCCAAACAGTTCTCCAATGATAGAGCCTTACTTTTTTGTTTAAAGTTGACATTAGCCTGTGAGTTATTGACAATTTCCTAACGGATGAATTCCTAAACAAGACACGTCCTGCTTAACCAGCAGTGAACTACCAGCAAAATGTCCTGGAACAAAACAAAATTGTACATCAAGGCACACCTGGTAAACCAGATACCACAAGGCTGTAATTTGACAGAGCCTGTTACGCTCGGATCTCTGCCGACATTGTTTTATAAGTGATTATGTTGTGATAATGCTACTAAGGCTAGTGCCTAAACTTACCCGTAAACAGGAAGTCGGTTTCCTGTCTAGATCAAGGACTCTGTTTTAATCAGGCAAAAATGGCGATTGCTTGTCTTCCTGTTTAGATCAAAGATTATAAATAACTAGTATATGGCAAAAGGTCGACTTCCTGTTTAGATCAAATGCATTGTAAACGGGCAAATAAGGCAACTGTCCGACTCCTGTTTATATAAGAGGTGACTATCTTTTTGTTAGTTGGTTGATACTTCTGAACATCTTACGTCAACTTGAAATTCCGATTTCTTGATGAGTTTTGTTAATTACAGTTTAAATTTGAATATTATATATTTTACTAGAATTTGCAACTGCTATAATTTTGAAACGTTTTCGACACACTTTAGTGATCGGCCATGTGATGTGAGCAATTCTTTTATTTTCCAGTTACAATGCTGTGGAGCTGTTGGGGATGAAGATTCACTGTTCAGTTGGGCAATATATAAACTCCATAGCGACTGGTATGCTGTGGAGATGCGGGACAAACGTAAATATTCCTATAACTTTCTTTTAAATAAGTTATTCGAACGAATACTACTATCTGCTGGTATAATATATGAAACATTAATCCTTCGTGTTTCTTCAAACATTTTCTCAGATGAAATTTGTTTTAGTTTAAAGTATTTGGTCAAATGGAATGAAAGAAATGATTCTGATATATCACCTTAAGACAAGAAACAAAGAAATACATTCTATAATTGCAATTTTTCAATTATTTCAGAAAATTAACATTCTAAGAATTGCTTATTAAATAAGATATCGAGTAACTAGACTTCTATCTTCTTTGTTTCGATAATACAATAACAGCGAATCTCTTTATTCTATAGTATTTATATCCTCGCGATTACTCTCCAAACATTGACGCGGCCAACATTTGAATTCGCCAAAATGAAAATAAAAAGCCAATTACAATGTAATATCGTTCGTTAAAATATACCTGAACACATGGAATTGAACCTTAACATCTACTCTCATGGAGAATCAAGTCTAAAATATACACTGTATTAGTAGGTAACAGAATATAATTACTATATCTATAAAACAGCTACACGTAGTTTTGATATACATACAGAAATACTGAAGGTGGTAAGTACTACATAGATGATACAGGAGCTTAGTTGATCCGTACGCAAGACCTTTGTACAAGTTATACATATAGTGACAGAAGGTACTACTGAATATGGTCGTATCCTACTCATACAGTAACGCTCGTATCCTACTGGTACAGCATGGTCGATGTTTTGTTTAAATAATGCAACGCATTGTGTCTAATCGTGGAAAATCCAGATTCCATGTTTTCTAGCGCCGCTGTGAGAGGCTCCGAAAACCTTCAATTCTCCGGTAGAAATGGCTATGCATAATTAATATTAGGCAATGAGAGTAGGAAGGCTTGCCCGGAACTTGCCCTGCGGAATTTTGTTTTTTAGGCGTTAATTGATTCGGCCCCTATGTAAGGGTACGACACCGTTAATTGACTCGGCCCCTATGTAAGGGTACGACACCGTTAATTGATTCGGCCCCTATGGAAGGGTACGACACCGTTAATTGATTCGGCCCCTATGGAAGGGTACGACACCGTTAATTGATTCGGCCCCTATGTAAGGGTACGACACCGCATATGACTTGTAGCTTCTTTGATTAACTCCGATTCCTTAATCTGAAATTGATCGCAAAGGAACATGCGGGTCACTTAGATCTCGGAAATGAAGACCGAAATAGACTTTTATAACACCTTATACAACGTAGTGGGCTCCTCCGATCGTCTTGGGAATAAAATCGATAGATATTCCCACTGTATGTTACAACAATTGTTTAGTTTCGATGGATCCCGCAATAAAAAATCGCCAGTTGATGAATTCATGTAAACGTGGGTCCACTATAGACTAGATTGTGAGTAGTATTTTTCTCGGCGAACATGACTAAAGTATCGCCATCTTGATAACACGTGTGAACAGGATAATGGTAAGTCCATTAGTAGCTGCCATACCATATCAATAGCAGAGGTCAGGGAATTAGTGTTCGGCTGATACCACAGAGAACCCATAAGAAGATGTACGTATTTTTTGAGAGCAAATTAGTATTACTACAGACACGTGTTTTTCGGTGGACCATATATCAACAATACTATCTCTCTGATAACAAAACAGTATAATGTTTGTCTTCAAAACAACACACAATCTGATAACAGACCGATGTCCTATCAATTATACAAACTTATAACAGACCGATGTCATAACAATAATAGGGTCTGATAACAGACCGATGCCCTAACAATAACACAAACAGATAACAGACCGATGTCTAATCAATAACAGGCCGAGGTCTTAACGACAGCAGGGTCTGATAACAGACTGATGTCATAACAATAACACGGTTGGATAACAGACCGATGTCCTAACTCACAAACTGATAACATAACATATCCATGTGATAACAGACACCTGTCTTTGTGATAATAGACACGTATCTCTGTGAAAACAGACACCTGTCTCTGTGATAACATACACCTGTCTCTGTGATAACACACACCTGTCTCTGTGATAACATACACCTGTTCCTGTTGTAAGAGAACCCGTCCTTGTGATAACAGACACCTGTCTTTGTGATAACAGACACGTGTCTCTGTGATAACAAGTACCCGTCCTTGTGATAACAGACACCTGTCTTTGTGATAACAGACACCTGTCTCTATGATAACACACCCCTGTCTCTGTGATAACATACCCCTGTTCCTGTTGTAAGAGAACCCATCCTTGTGATAACAGACACCTGACTTTGTGATAACAGACACGTGTCGCTGTGATAACAAGTACCCGTCCTTGTGATAACAGACCCCTGTCTTTGTGATAACAGACACCTGTCTCTATGATAACACACACCTGTCTCTGGGATAACATACCCCTGTCTCTGTGATAACATACCCCTGTCTCTGTGATAACATACACCTGTCCCTGTTATAAGAGAACCCGTCCTTGTGATAACAGACACCTGTCTTTGTGATAACAGACACGTGTCTTTGTGATAACAGACACCTGTCTCTGTGATAACATACACCTGTCTCTGTGATAACAAGTAACCGTCCTTGTGATAATAGACACCTGTCTCTGTGATAACAGACACCTGTCCTTTTGATAATAGGCACCTGCTATTTTAACTCCAATAGTGTATAACTCTTCACAACTGTATCAACTAATAACACGTCATAACACCAATGTTTCTCTTACAGAAAACAAACCATACGTCCCGGAAAGCTGCTGTGTGACTGGTATGTCGAAGTTAGACTGCCAAGGACTGGGGAAGATAAGACGAGGATTCCCTGTGAAGGGCCCGGGTCAGAGCTACGTCGAGGAGGCTAACGATGCCCTCATGAAAAAGGTAAATGTTCTATCAAATCAAAATCAATGTTACAGTTTTGTATATGATTACTTCCTGTTCACAAATTATTTAGATAAGTACTTCCTGTTTACAAATTAAGTGGAAAACGGCATAATTCTCCAAATTGATCTTCTAGTTGTATTAGCGAGAAGTTGTTTTTTTAGAAAAATGGTTAAAGCAATGTAAAGCACTACAAGATAGACGAAACCTGATCCGAACCTCACGTACAAATACATCACAATATATTCTATTGAATCACGTATATATTTATATGTGACGTATTGGAAGCGGTTACTTTTAAACACGTATTGTATAGGCTCATTGACATGCATCATCTCATTTGCAATAAAAACTAAGTACGGTTTTAAATACGAAAGTTGAAGACCAACGTGTCACGAAGCAATCTTTAAAACGGTAAAATATGATATGCTGGTTTGCTATCTTAAGGGGGCCTTACATTAAGTACATGATAGGTCATTGAATTTCGCTTTATATTGGTGTGGGGCTATTGTAGTCACTGACACACGTGAGGTGTGGGTCGTTATACCGTAGAACAGCGTTATATAACTCGTCCAAGTGAAATTCTTCGGGGAGATGACAGCACATAAAAAATTCAAAATGATAACTGATATTTGTAATAATCCGTGAAAATGTCAAATGCCAATTGACTTCTATTCTCTGAGAGGTGATAAGTAAAGATAGACGTCGAACGTAAGTTCTGGATCAGAGCATTGACGTCATCAGATAGGATGGTTTTGCTGATATAAATGCCGTTTGGTGATGATCCCAGCACGAGAGGTCAAGCCAACACATTGTTCCGATCACCCCGCCATTCCACGGAATCTTGTCTATCTAAAATGACTTGTCTGATGATAATTAATTATCTTTGAGGAAATAGGAGAGAAAGTACAATACGTGTACAAGCAAATCTGCTTTCAAAAGTACGGAAGCATTGATTAGGTGCCGACGGCGCGGCAGACTAGTGCATTTATAAATGTAGCAGTTGAGAGATAGTCTTGTCGACGTGGCTCATCGCGTACCAGCAGCGATAGAGAGGCCGCGTTCCTTTGCACGTTACCAGAGAACGTGTCTCGACATTTATATTACAAATTAAAGGAAAAATAAGTCACGATCGCATCTCTGTCCATTTAAATATTAGTACGGAGCTATTTTCTGTGTCGATAATGGAGTTTTTGTTAAGAAGCATATACTATTGATCGATCGACAGCAATTTGATAGAAAGCATGGTCAACACGTCGACTATATGTTTCCCTCCGGTGATGGCCGACTCCCCCAAAGCTGCCCTTATCCTCAGCCACAACACAACAGTATTCTCCTTGTCAATAAGTGGTATTTAGAATCTAACTACATTGAAAGAAGATGGCTCGTGTCGATAGCTATTATTTTATAGGTTCACATAGACGTAGAAGATCAGTCGGTGCCCATATGTTCAGTGTAAACCAGAAATAAGGAATTCATGTCCAATTTTTCAGTGTTTTGGAGGTTTTCATGACTTCCTCTTCCTAAGTCCTATACAAGTATCTGTCTTGCTGTAAATTATACATTTTTTGTGATCAGTAAATTTTGTGGTTAAGTATTCAACCAACTATTCTTGAAATCGTTCATCGAATAATAAACTGTAAATAGAATGATTGAAAACGAATTGGTCAAACGTTTGTTCAAGTATCGTATTCGAACTTCATGTTTAAACCAAAAATTGATGTTTCCGTGATAATATCGAACAATCGTTTTGATTTTCAGGGGTGTTACGACCGAGCTCTGGATTACATAGAAAACAACAGTATGTACATAACAATAGTTGCTGGTGCTGTTCCACTTTTACTGGTAAGTTTCTACAACTGCGAACAACTATTGTCCTTGTTGTCCCATATCAATTGTAGATTATTGTATATATGGATGAATTCAATCATTGTACTGTGTAGCGACGCTTAGTGCTATACAGGCACTTAATGTAGTCATATAATCTTGTAACTGCTAATTGCGTTAAATTCGTGTGTCCACTATCGACGTTTACTGTTATAATCGTTACATTCGTGTGTCCACTATCGACGTTTACTGTTATAATCGTTACATTCGTGTGTCCACTATCGACGTTTACTGTTATAATCGTTACATTCGTGTGTCCACTATCGACGTTTACTGTTATAATCGTTACATTCGTGTGTCCACTATCGACGTTTACTGTTATAATCGTTACATTCGTGTGTCCACTATCGACGTTTACTGTTATAATCGTTACATTCGTGTGTCCACTATCGACGTTTACTGTTATAATCGTTACATTCGTGTGTCCACTATCGACGTTTACTGTTATAATCGTTACATTCGTGTGTCCACTATCGACGTTTACTGTTATAATCGTTACATTCGTGTGTCCACTATCGACGTTTACTGTTATAATCGTTACATTCGTGTGTCCACTATCGACGTTTACTGTTATAATCGTTACATTCGTGTGTCCACTATCGACGTTTACTGTTATAATCGTTACATTCGTGTGTCCACTATCGACGTTTACTGTTATAATCGTTACATTCGTGTGTCCACTATCGACGTTTACTGTTATAATCGTTACATTCGTGTGTCCACTATCGACGTTTACTGTTATAATCGTTACATTCGTGTGTCCACTATCGACGTTTACTGTTATAATCGTTACATTCGTGTGTCCACTATCGACGTTTACTGTTATAATCGTTACATTCGTGTGTCCACTATCGACGTTTACTGTTATAATCGTTACATTCGTGTGTCCACTATCGACGTTTACTGTTATAATCGTTACATTCGTGTGTCCACTATCGACGTTTACTGTTATAATCGTTACATTCGTGTGTCCACTATCGACGTTTACTGTTATAATCGTTACATTCGTGTGTCCACTATCGACGTTTACTGTTATAATCGTTACATTCGTGTGTCCACTATCGACGTTTACTGTTATAATCGTTACATTCGTGTGTCCACTATCGACGTTTACTGTTATAATCGTTACATTCGTGTGTCCACTATCGACGTTTACTGTTATAATCGTTACATTCGTGTGTCCACTATCGACGTTTACTGTTATAATCGTTACATTCGTGTGTCCACTATCGACGTTTACTGTTATAATCGTTACATTCGTGTGTCCACTATCGACGTTTACTGTTATAATCGTTACATTCGTGTGTCCACTATCGACGTTTACTGTTATAATCGTTACATTCGTGTGTCCACTATCGACGTTTACTGTTATAATCGTTACATTCGTGTGTCCACTATCGACGTTTACTGTTATAATCGTTACATTCGTGTGTCCACTATCGACGTTTACTGTTATAATCGTTACATTCGTGTGTCCACTATCGACGTTTACTGTTATAATCGTTACATTCGTGTGTCCACTATCGACGTTTACTGTTATAATCGTTACATTCGTGTGTCCACTATCGACGTTTACTGTTATAATCGTTACATTCGTGTGTCCACTATCGACGTTTACTGTTATAATCGTTACATTCGTGTGTCCACTATCGACGTTTACTGTTATAATCGTTACATTCGTGTGTCCACTATCGACGTTTACTGTTATAATCGTTACATTCGTGTGTCCACTATCGACGTTTACTGTTATAATCGTTACATTCGTGTGTCCACTATCGACGTTTACTGTTATAATCGTTACATTCGTGTGTCCACTATCGACGTTTACTGTTATAATCGTTACATTCGTGTGTCCACTATCGACGTTTACTGTTATAATCGTTACATTCGTGTGTCCACTATCGACGTTTACTGTTATAATCGTTACATTCGTGTGTCCACTATCGACGTTTACTGTTATAATCGTTACATTCGTGTGTCCACTATCGACGTTTACTGTTATAATCGTTACATTCGTGTGTCCACTATCGACGTTTACTGTTATAATCGTTACATTCGTGTGTCCACTATCGACGTTTACTGTTATAATCGTTACATTCGTGTGTCCACTATCGACGTTTACTGTTATAATCGTTACATTCGTGTGTCCACTATCGACGTTTACTGTTATAATCGTTACATTCGTGTGTCCACTATCGACGTTTACTGTTATAATCGTTACATTCGTGTGTCCACTATCGACGTTTACTGTTATAATCGTTACATTCGTGTGTCCACTATCGACGTTTACTGTTATAATCGTTACATTCGTGTGTCCACTATCGACGTTTACTGTTATAATCGTTACATTCGTGTGTCCACTATCGACGTTTACTGTTATAATCGTTACATTCGTGTGTCCACTATCGACGTTTACTGTTATAATCGTTACATTCGTGTGTCCACTATCGACGTTTACTGTTATAATCGTTACATTCGTGTGTCCACTATCGACGTTTACTGTTATAATCGTTACATTCGTGTGTCCACTATCGACGTTTACTGTTATAATCGTTACATTCGTGTGTCCACTATCGACGTTTACTGTTATAATCGTTACATTCGTGTGTCCACTATCGACGTTTACTGTTATAATCGTTACATTCGTGTGTCCACTATCGACGTTTACTGTTATAATCGTTACATTCGTGTGTCCACTATCGACGTTTACTGTTATAATCGTTACATTCGTGTGTCCACTATCGACGTTTACTGTTATAATCGTTACATTCGTGTGTCCACTATCGACGTTTACTGTTATAATCGTTACATTCGTGTGTCCACTATCGACGTTTACTGTTATAATCGTTACATTCGTGTGTCCACTATCGACGTTTACTGTTATAATCGTTACATTCGTGTGTCCACTATCGACGTTTACTGTTATAATCGTTACATTCGTGTGTCCACTATCGACGTTTACTGTTATAATCGTTACATTCGTGTGTCCACTATCGACGTTTACTGTTATAATCGTTACATTCGTGTGTCCACTATCGACGTTTACTGTTATAATCGTTACATTCGTGTGTCCACTATCGACGTTTACTGTTATAATCGTTACATTCGTGTGTCCACTATCGACGTTTACTGTTATAATCGTTACATTCGTGTGTCCACTATCGACGTTTACTGTTATAATCGTTACATTCGTGTGTCCACTATCGACGTTTACTGTTATAATCGTTACATTCGTGTGTCCACTATCGACGTTTACTGTTATAATCGTTACATTCGTGTGTCCACTATCGACGTTTACTGTTATAATCGTTACATTCGTGTGTCCACTATCGACGTTTACTGTTATAATCGTTACATTCGTGTGTCCACTATCGACGTTTACTGTTATAATCGTTACATTCGTGTGTCCACTATCGACGTTTACTGTTATAATCGTTACATTCGTGTGTCCACTATCGACGTTTACTGTTATAATCGTTACATTCGTGTGTCCACTATCGACGTTTACTGTTATAATCGTTACATTCGTGTGTCCACTATCGACGTTTACTGTTATAATCGTTACATTCGTGTGTCCACTATCGACGTTTACTGTTATAATCGTTACATTCGTGTGTCCACTATCGACGTTTACTGTTATAATCGTTACATTCGTGTGTCCACTATCGACGTTTACTGTTATAATCGTTACATTCGTGTGTCCACTATCGACGTTTACTGTTATAATCGTTACATTCGTGTGTCCACTATCGACGTTTACTGTTATAATCGTTACATTCGTGTGTCCACTATCGACGTTTACTGTTATAATCGTTACATTCGTGTGTCCACTATCGACGTTTACTGTTATAATCGTTACATTCGTGTGTCCACTATCGACGTTTACTGTTATAATCGTTACATTCGTGTGTCCACTATCGACGTTTACTGTTATAATCGTTACATTCGTGTGTCCACTATCGACGTTTACTGTTATAATCGTTACATTCGTGTGTCCACTATCGACGTTTACTGTTATAATCGTTACATTCGTGTGTCCACTATCGACGTTTACTGTTATAATCGTTACATTCGTGTGTCCACTATCGACGTTTACTGTTATAATCGTTACATTCGTGTGTCCACTATCGACGTTTACTGTTATAATCGTTACATTCGTGTGTCCACTATCGACGTTTACTGTTATAATCGTTACATTCGTGTGTCCACTATCGACGTTTACTGTTATAATCGTTACATTCGTGTGTCCACTATCGACGTTTACTGTTATAATCGTTACATTCGTGTGTCCACTATCGACGTTTACTGTTATAATCGTTACATTCGTGTGTCCACTATCGACGTTTACTGTTATAATCGTTACATTCGTGTGTCCACTATCGACGTTTACTGTTATAATCGTTACATTCGTGTGTCCACTATCGACGTTTACTGTTATAATCGTTACATTCGTGTGTCCACTATCGACGTTTACTGTTATAATCGTTACATTCGTGTGTCCACTATCGACGTTTACTGTTATAATCGTTACATAAAACGTTGCAATTGGAATACTTAACGTAATTAATCAATCGTGCTTATAATATGCGTCCTATTTGACATGTACATTATAATGTCCTATTTTACATGAACATTATAATATCCTATTTCACCTGTACATTATAATGTCCTATTTTACATGAACATTATAATGTCCTGTTTCACATGTACATTATAATGTCCTAGTTTACCTGTACATTACAATGTCTTAGTTTACCTGTACATTACACCTATTTAACCCCCTGTAGCTGCCTTGCTGTCTACACCATGTTAGTTCTAGGCTGACATTAATACCTTTTGCCTATAAGCTACAATGTATATATCCAGTATGCTCGTGTTGAAGGAGGAATAGTATTATTGAATAATATTGTGATTAGTTTACGTATATCCATGTAAAGGTGTTTAACTTATGGACATGTTTGACGGGATATATGTATTCTACATTGTATTATATTAGTAGAACTTCATTACTATACACCTGTTTGCGTTGTTTACGGTAACACATCCTTATATTGTTTCAGATCGTGGGAATGATAATATCGTTCTACCTGTGCTGTAAGGTCAGTAACGAGGACGAGGATTCTGAGGACGGAGACGAGGTAGAGGTATAACATGTGTGGATGAAAACGCAAAGGAGAAAGAAAAGAAGCACATTCCGTCCGTTGTGTTTAAAAACCGCTGCGTGTAGGGTGAACTGTGGTTGTGTAACGAACCTAATTATCTGCCCTTACTTCTGATTCACAGAGGTCAACGTCATCTAAGATGATCCCATCTTGTAAACGGGTTTTAGGATGTCTACTCTATGGTCAAACGTACTTCCGGTTTTGTTTGGCAGTCATTTGATAAGGTACGATCACGTGACAAGGTACCAAGAAGAGTGCAGTGTGTCTTCCTAGTCCCATTGTAGATATAGGTTTAATGATTTTCTCACCAAAGTGGAATCACCTCACTTGACACATAATGAAGAAGGGACCAGAGTGTTGTAGTGCATACAGTACACACTCGTTGGCTTAACATTCCCTAAATTACACCGAACTAGTTCAAGCTATGCATTTAAAAATAGCAACTGTGGGGAAATATTGCGAGCATGCGCACGAGCAAATGAGGACCGATGCTCAGACAATGTTACTGATAATTGCTATCAATTGTGCCTCACCACTTGGACAGGTGTGTCACATGGACAGGTGTAACATAACGCCTACCTGTCTACTGTGGATATCACTGCGTCACATCGTCACTTCATTACGTCACATCTCATTCAAATTGTTGAATGAAAATGGGAGACAATTGGGAGGGCCAATTATTGAATATCCTTTATAACACCGAGGTTCCTTCACAGTTTTGTACAAAGATGCCAGCACTAAGTGACGAACGGTGTTTGTGTACTCGAATACTTGTGATATAATAATATGTTCATACCTACGCAATCAAACCGGGCTAGTCCTGTTCTATGTTTCTACATATGAGCGACAGTGTACATGGTGCAGGTAAATTCATCATCCATTGCTGAAGGTTGATCATGATGTACTCTGGTCACGGAAATCTGAAACCGAGAGGCCGTCACTAGTTATCATCGTTGGGGAATTATACAGTGCCGTCTTCAACATTACAATGCCAACAATGAAGTCTTCTGTGGACGAACATGTCAGGATTATCTGCCCTTTAGTGCAATGGATATCACTGATTATCTCCCTTCGTTCCATTTCAATGTGTAATTAAATGCGTGTAAACTTTTAAAATGTTCAGCTGGATGAAACGTTCTGAAGAAGGATACTGTTTATTAACTTAAGAAAGTACCTGTTGAATTAGAACATGCTGATCCACACAGTCAAAATGCATAACAAACCATTTAGCACCAAGATACAATTTCATATTTTCATTATTATTTTAAATATTGTTTTTACTTCATATCATGTTTTAATTTTGAAGTAGTTCTATTATTTCCATAACACTACCCAGTAATAGTGACGGAGAGGTATTTATAAGAAGGAAGATAATCCATTATTTTTTACTTATGGGGAGGTGAACACTGACTGTGATAATAAAAACTTGAAATTTTTAAAGATTTGTGGTAATACCTTATAGTAGTAAATCGAAACTGCGTCAATAACAAATCATGTTTAGCAAACAATAAGGACAAATTATAGAAAAGTTGACACGACATGGGGCCTCATTATCATTTTATACCATTGACTTGATCGACGTATACTACGCCTAGTTAACACCCATTGTTGTTAATGACTACTTTGTTTGTTATTTCTCTCTGTTATGCAATGTACATTTGTTTTAATAATAATTTTACGTTATTAACTTGATATTATAATACCTTCCTTTATCTATCATACAGTTCGTTTACATACAAGTTACAGTTTTATGTAAGTACTGACGAAGACACTTGTTTCTCCATGTGTGAGCGAGATATACAGTACTTGTAATGCTTGTACTTTTATGTTTTAAGGTGTGGCTTGAGAAAAGATACACCTTGGTGTGTATTCGTATACACTGGGGACAATTGCACCCTTTGGATGTCAAACTGGAGGTATACGGAAAGTCTCGGGTTTTACCATAATTTTAAAACTCCAAGGATGGAGTCTAGCATCCAACACCGTACACTCACGTTATTGTGTTATGTATTTTTCACTATTATAAGATCTAAGTATATATATGAGGATATACCATGTGTCTATCCTGTTTGGAAATAAAGCCCTAGCTTACAGACAGAGAATATCCGTAATTCACCAAGATAAGTTATGAAAAAAATCGAGATGTAAAATTCTTCGCATATTTTTTCACAAAATGTCATAAAAATTACATTTAAATTTTCATGATATGTTCAGTGAGAAAATCCAATTTGGGAATACGAGTGATAGTGTGGGTAGGACTAGAATTTGAGTATTTTATTGTAAAAGTCGATATACCGTTAAAGGCTAACACTACACACGTCTGTATCCACGCGGTACACAAGTCCCTACAGACCTTTAACATAGATTACACCATATACTATCTTAGACATGGATAGAGACCAGTTGTCTTTGAAGATATTATCAATTATTGACTAAAACTCACAATATAGGTTGTTACTAATATTTATTCTCCACACTCACACGAATTTTACAATTGATATCCATCGATTCATTACTTTTTAAAAAGTATAGTCTGAATATATAAAATCCTCCTACAAGTCCGCCGTTACATCGGCTATTATCACTGGTGTGGTGTAGGTGTACACGATCATTTCTTTGTATCAAGTTTACTCCGCCAACCTTTTTTATATTTAGTTGTGGCTTTTTCTGGAAAAGTAAGGATGGAAGGAAAAATGAATATCAAATTTGTAATTTTACTTATATTTTATTTTTTTAAAGTTTATTTGATGTCAGCAAAACATTTCTGTCATATTCTTACGAATTATTTAAAACTTCTTGGGTTAAACTATGAAATCAAGTAATATGACAATCTGATAATCAAAAAAATAATTGGAAATGATTAAATCCTTCCATTGTTTATCGGTAACAAAATCTAGATTAAGACAGTTTGTTCAACTAAACATTACTCGAGGTTGGCCTCATTTACGTTTACAATCAAATCATTAATAATCGTCTCATGTGTCTTTACGATAACAAGTATTACGTTTTTTACTAATTCACCATTTCAGTTTTTCTTTTTATTGTCTCAGCATTATTTTTATTCACTTAAATGAACAATCTAACTCTGTTTTTACGAGTTTTTTATTACTCACTTATATCAAAGTCAGTTCTGGTCCCGGAGTGGTTTATTGCCATTATTGTTGTGTATATTGACTACTAAATAGTTTTTTTTTATCTCCGTTGTTTTAGAAATAGTCAAAGCTTCTTCGACATAGTGAAGATTCACTCTTTGCTATTTCATGTTCGACAAAACGAGGAATTATTGTATATTTCTTTCTATTCGAGATAGCAAAAACTGACTACACTACTTTTTGTTCCACAAAACCAAGACTATCTACCTTGATAAAAAAAAGTTGTTCGAATTAATAAAAGCTGACTGTATATACTTTCCTGTTTTAGCAACTCTTCGACATAACGAAGGCTGACTGTATATACTTTCCTGGTTTAGCAACTCTTCGACATAACGAACGCTGACTGTATATACTTTCCTGGTTTAGCAACTCTTCGACATAATAAAGGTTGACTATAGAAATTAATTAATACTTACTTAATCAGGTCCTGCACACTTTGGTTGTCACGCAATAGTATATAACCTTCCGGTAATTTTGAATCGTGCTATTTATTCATTATCCTAATGGAATTTCGAATATTTGCATGTATACGAAGTAAATTTTGAGATTTGTAAGGAAGGAATCATTGTGTCGAAATGTTAAAATACAAATTCCTGATAAGCGTTCAGGAATCTACCCGCCTCTATGCCTGAGCAGTCATGATACATCTGCGTGATGACCTCACGCAACAGCCTGCACGTGCTCC
The DNA here is from genome assembly GCF_002113885.1 of Mizuhopecten yessoensis. Taxonomy (NCBI): domain Eukaryota; kingdom Metazoa; phylum Mollusca; class Bivalvia; order Pectinida; family Pectinidae; genus Mizuhopecten; species Mizuhopecten yessoensis. Next base: position 111,785 of record NW_018408807.1, on the reverse strand, counting down.
TCAGCCAAGGTCATGCAATTCTTCCACCGGAACAACATATGTAGATTCGGTTATCGTGCAAAACCCTCATTCTCGGATAACGATAGACTAATATGGTTTTTTAAAAGCAAACAATGAATGGTTCATTCGGGACTGATATCAAACAAACTGAACGTTCTCTTTGATGGAGAAGCGCAATGAGAGAGCAGGTGTCGCTTCGACTGTATCACATGTACATTAAATCTGTTCAGTTACTGTAAGTTTCTGAATATTTGTTAACACTTATTTTCGCAATTAGTCACGACATATTCACCGTGATGAGTTTAATTTGTGAAACAATAACAATATTTACAATATAAATGTATCCTCTGCAACATATTCGACTGTCTAATTAGGTTAAGAACTACCGCAAACACACATACGTTGGTTGTTATTGTGCACCTAGAAAACAGTAGCATTTGAACATAATTTAAGCATGTCAAAAGGTTGTGTACTTTACACGTGACATAAAAAGTTGTGCATGTGCAATTTACGCATGGCATACAAAATCGTGGCTTGGAAAACTTTATCGCTTGACATACAAAGTTGTACATTTTTCGCGTGACATGCATAGTTATGACAAAACAAGTCTTCGGCATTCTTTTGTGAATTCGACGCATACGTATATTATATATAGGATCTACACTTCATTAAGTTGTGTTGATCGTTGTATAAACTATACTGATATTTCCAATGTTAAACTGTATAGGTTACTATGTGATAGCTGATATATTGAAATTAATAAACTGTTTTATTTTAATGAATGAAATAATGATTGATTCTAATTAAATTTAGATGTCTGAATGATATCAATAGGATTTTTACATTGTTATCTATAAATGCTACTTCAATGATTTCAGTATTTTACATAATAATGGCATTGTACAAGTGTCTGTCAGAAACAGTCCCATTAAGTATTCTATTTTGAAGGGGAACGTAAATCCAGTGTATTTGCTTTAGAAAAGCTCTAACTGAAGTCTGTCTGTGATCGATTTGGGTGTTTCAGAAAGCAAATGTATTATTACGAAACATGGTTTATAATAGTTACAGCATTTTCTGATTTATCTGAACGTTGAGAAATGAATTAGGATTTTGGGAAATTAAATGTCTTCGTTTTTAAACCATATTTATCGATTTCGCGAATATTATATTGTATAGAGTGTTTGTTTAAATTTGCATAAGTTCACATAAAATAAAGAACAAAAATAATAGGTCATGCTAGTCATAAAATGAAATAAGAAGGGAAGCTCGTGTTCGACAAGAGATGACTGGAAGTGACGTTGTGAAAAGATTGGAGCAAATGCTAAAATTTGTCACCCGTGTTCAGAAGAGAGTGAGAGAGAGAGATGGAAAGAGAGACAAAGGTAGAATGAGATAGAATGAGTTAAGTGTGTGACGTCATCCAAAAACAATCTATCATTGAATGTTTGCGTGTGAGAAGAGATAATTTACGGAGTCTTAATCATACCATGCAGGTTGCGTTGCGACCAGCAGAAACTTAATTCTCTCGTGGGACCAATTACTGTCATGATGTTACACATGCGCACTTTACAATTTGTATCATTTATCATCCCATTATCTTCTCATCATAAACACTAGATATACAGGTTTTTATAGCATGGTCGTTCGCCTACAACCAATTCTGATTTTGACATTTTCTCGCCTATGAGATTTTATATACAACTTGTTGCAATGTTTTATTATGTCATGTTTTATATTGGGTTATAATTAATATCTTTTAAAAACATACGTCATTTTATATACATGGTCTTGTTATAACGTCACTCGCAAGGTTATAATATATGCTGATTGTAAATATTGTATAAAGTACATGAAATTAACTCAAATTATTTTATTTAATAAAACCAATATCTGGTACGAGTATTTCTTTCTGTCTTTTATTTGATTTAATACATATTATCGCAAAACTGAAGCCAGCGGATTGCGCACAGGTTATTACATAATAAAGGCCCTATGCACAATACATTTACGTAAATTGGTTTCAAAGTATTGGCGGCATTGAATGCCGTTTTTACATAGAACAACTATTAATGTCTTAAAGTACGTGGTACTCAACCTAATAAATAAGATGATGTTGCATCTGTGTTTTATTGAATGACAACTAAATGACGATTGCTGCTCTAGCCAAGACTGTCTTTTCACCATTTATAATACAGTACCAGTATCATTATATATGGAAATGAATATCAAAAACAGAATGAAAGATGTAAATCGTTATGATGTAGTTTTCAGTATCAAAAACAATCTGAATATTCCGTATAAAGTCTAAAGATCAGTGATGTACAGAGTTGGACCAACAACTAACGCTATGAACTTATTTCCATAAAACATGACCGTAAACGTGGCAGTAAGGTACATTGTAACACACGAGAAGCAGACCGTCTTATCAGGACAGAATAAGGTCACTCAGCTATTTCGCATAATCTACCAGCTAGGATTTTGAGGTAAGTAAGAATACATAGCAGTACAGATATAATTCGATGCTGATTAATTGTAAATGGGCCGGGTATATTTTGTTGATTTCACTTTCACCTTGCAACGTTAACGTTGTATGGGAATACATATACATGTAACGTTGTTTTATAACATACGTATAGCTAGCAAATACAGGAAACTCAACTTATCTCTGCAGTTAAGGATCACTGTTCGAATACCCCGTTACAATTGCTGTTCGCTTTAATAGTGATCGTCCGGGCACTTTTATCGACATAGTTACATCACAACGAGTGACTATCAACGATAATCTGTTTATTGCCTTGTATGTGTACATTCAATTTTTGTACCTCGACATGTATCGTACAGGTAGCCAATGATATTAAAATAACGCTGCCGTTATATGCCCTCTCTTTCAATTAACCAGAATTACTTAGGTGTTCCCGATCTTCTACAGACTAGTTAATGAATCGGATAATCAAAACAGGAGGTAAAGGTGATTTCACGTAAACCTTACATCTGCAGTAATGACCTGCAAGATTCATCCAATATTCCTCACCTGGTATTAGTAAGATTTAACAATTGCATTCAGTTATCCATTAATCAAGGTTCAATGTAAACTGTCGACCCTTAGGTATTTTTACAGCTGGGACTGCCTTTATAGTTTTTGTACGAACTTGTAGCTGTAGAGCCTGAGAGTACTAACAAAAACGATATGTTTTGTCTTTTCCTTATTAAGATTTATCATTCATTTGACGTCTGCTATATAAGCTTCCAGATTTTCAGATATAGTGTTCCAGCTGCCCTGTTGTTTGAAAACGTTGTAGATTTATTTGTCATCTGGGCCTAACAGCGACCTCTGAAGAAACCATGTCATGTGATATGGTAGATCATACAGCAGCACGCTGTCCACGTCACTCAAATAGGACTGGATCAAGAACGTGCATCGCCAGTCATCCTTATAGAGTCTTCTATTACGTCTAGACATTTGAAAAGTATGCAATGGTCAATGACGTCAGCGGGCAGGTATAGTATGGCAAGCCTGGACTTATGGTCAATGACTTCAGCGGACAGGTATAGTATGGCAAGACTGGACTTATGGTCAATGAAGTCAGAGGACAGGTATAGTATGGCAAGCCTGGACTGATGGTCAATGAAGTCAGCGGACAGGAATAGTATGGCAAGCCTGGACTTATGGACAATGAAGTCAGCGGACAGGTATAGGATGGCAAGCCTGGACTTATGGTCAAAGAAGTCAGCGGACAGGTATAGTATGGCAATCCTGGACTTATGGTCAATGACGTCAGCGGACAGGTATAGTATGGGAAGCCTGGACGTATGGTCAATGAAGTCAGCGGGCAGGGATAGTATGGCAAGCCTGGACTTATGATCAATGAAGTCAGCGGACAGGTATAGTACGGAAAGCCTGGACTTATGGTCAATGAAGTCCAGGCTTGCCATACTATACCCGCCTGCTGACTTCATTGACCATAAGTCCATGCTTGCCATACTATACCTGTCCGCTCACTTCATTGACCATAAGTCCAGGCTTCCCATACTATACCTGTCCGCTGCCTTCATTGACCATAAGTCCAGGCTTACCATACCATACCTGTCCGCTGACTTCATTGACCAGAAGTCCAGGCTTGCCATACTATACCTGGACACTGTCATCATTGACCATAAGTCCAGGCTTCCCATACTATACCTGTCCGCTGACGTCATTTACCATAAGTCCAGGCTTGCCATACTATGCCTGTCCGCTGACTTCATTGACCATCAGTCCAGGCTTGCCATACTATACCTTTCCGCTGACTTCATTGACAATAAGTCCAGGCTTACCATACTATACCTGTCCGCTGACTTAATTGACCATAAGTCCAGGCTTACCATACCATACCTGTCCGCTGACTTCATTGACCATATGTCCAGGCTTGCCATACTATACCCGCCTGCTGACTTCATTGACCATAAGTCCAGTCTTGCCATACTATACCTGTACGCTGACTTCATTGACCATAAGTCCGGGCTTGCCATACTATACCTGTCCGCTGACTTATGGTCAATGAAGTCAGCGGACAGGTATAGTATGGCAAGCCTGGACTTATGATCAATGACGTCAGCGGACAGGTATAGTATGGTAAGCCTGGACTTATGGTCAATGAAGTCAGCGGACAGGTATAGTATGGCAAGCCTGGACTTAAGGTCAATGACGTCAGCTATGTCGTCATGGACCCGTAGTAGAGCCGTCTTAGTGTGGTACTCCGTACGAAAGGTCCACTATAGGTTATCATAAAGACTGCTTGTATGGAGATGAACCTGCAAGAGCTGGGATAAATTCTTCTTCGAGGTCTGAGATAGGAATTGTAAATTTGATACTGCATGGAGCAGTTTTAACTCCTTGCCTATTTCCCATCCTTTCAACAGTGGTTTACATTAGTTTTCCTGCAGCACATTGTAACCTTTGATTCAGCCAATGACCTGTTCAGGATTGAAGAAAGCAAAAGAAGCAGCGCTCCAGGACATTTCTGTAAGAGATCTGTAGGAAGTGGATCCGGCTACAAGACTTTGAGATGTATAAACTGGTTCACCATTTAATTGGATGTCAACCGGCATGACAGTGTATCATTGTCACCAATAGTTCCCCACACTGTCTGATTGTAGTTATTTCGCTCAGGAAGTAATCGCTGAACATTTTGGACAAATCTCGTATGTGCAGGTTGGTAGATCGTTTTCATCATTCGAACCCATAAGGTTTTGTAGGTGAATCTAAAATTCTAATGATTGTCCATCCAGATTCAATGACTTTTTGTCCGTATAATAATCGCTTTTGCTTTCAATTAGAAATTAAATTACCAGCCAACATTGATCGCTGTATATCTGTTGGTGAAAAGTTAATTTAGTCCTTCGCCATCGTCTCTCCTTTTTTCCGCGATTTTTATCTTATCCATAGACCTTATCATTGTACTATGGGGCGTTCGGTCTAACAGTAGTAACCTTTGTCTGAAGTGGTGCATGTTTCCCTGTCAGAGTTTCTATACCAGAGATATGCTCCAACCAGATCATCAACTCCTCCGTCAGTAGACTGAAGGATTGAAGAGGACGGAATATTTCTGATGAAATCTGGGGGAAAAAAATCTAATCATAGAAAGGATGTGTCAAATACTTTTATAATATATGTTACTGTAAAATATGTGACTAATAAATGTTATTGTTGAAAAAGTGACAAAACAAATTACAAAATATGTCTGCCTTCAACTAAAATATTGGTAATGTTTCTAAAAGTGTGTAACTATCATAAGTTGTGACTAAACATAATACACGATACGTAAATAACCCATTTCCTGTCTTTTGACAAGTTCATATTTTATCACCCACACTAAAGGACCAGTTCGATAATCAGAAATATTATTGTTTAGTGTCGTAGAATCTTTCTACTGGGTTCATGTAGTCTACCCTCTCCGCTGTATTTACCCATATTCTTGATACTTAACCAACCTGCTTGCATTTTACTAAACTATGTAAATGGCAACACTTACAATAGACAACATAAAGACACGCATGGTGATCAGCCTATCTACCAGACAGTTGAAGGGAAGCAACTTGTGAATTTATCACAGGCAACAAACACGCGACTATCCAAGAGAAGCAACTCGTGAATCTTTTGACAGGCCACCAAAAAAGTCTCTCTATAGGGTCAGCCAAGAGATTTCACTTGAAATGACCTTGTGCATCAACAGGCTTTTACCGGGATCGACACCCACACCAATTGCTTTCAACATTAATCTTAAATATGTTTGGAGGTGAACATGTTGACAAGACAAATGGATGAACAAGCGAATAACGAAACGACCAAACACCATAATCGTACAGATAGATACACAAGCAAACTATCTTCGACCAATGTCAACTTTAAGACTTTGACGGTCATTATTTAATTGTCACAGTACGATTAGGTTTTATTTTCAAAATATTTAAGTTCATTTTTAAACATTGTAAAACTGACCCCTCGTCCATTTTAGATTAAAGCATCAGTTTATTACAAAGGTCAATCGTTAAAAATGGTTTCTAACACTTAACTTCTACCAAAAAAGATAAAGCCACCACGCCGGAAGTGACATCATATGAAAAGAGCAAATACTGAGGCTTTATGAGATTTGAAGAGCTTAGGGAGACTTACTTCGACCATCTTAAGCTACGACCAATGCTTAAATTATGAGCCTGGTCGACAGAGACGTTTCATCCATAATATCTATCTCTACCAGACAAACAGAACGCCAAACGCACGACTTGGAGATAAGTACTAAATGACAGCAAACAGCACGAAGTGTTAGGATGATGGAAAAGACTAAGGAAAGTAAGGTCATCACCCTGCAAACACGTAACGCGCATGGCAGACACTTAGATGAAGCTATCAGCAAGCAATTTTAGGATAGTTTTAATCAACGGTAATCTCAACTGAAATGAAATAGTACGATTGACAGTGGAGTTGCCTAAAACATCAAAAGGGTTTCCCTTATAGTTACAGTGAAACTACGAACGGGATAATAGCCAGTCAGTTCGAATAGGGCTTACACGGAGGAGGACTGGAGTACAACTGAAGAGTACATAAATTGCTGTCAGAATAGCCACTTTCTTACGACCCGACTCTATACAAACTAAGATCATGAAAGACTCAACTAGCCCGTTTACCTCTTTTCCAGTGCCACATACGATGCGGCAAAACAACTGATGACTTGGGGAAAGGCACCACATTTTTGACAATGAAGACAGAGGTCTGACGGCCAATAATGTCCAGTTTTGCTGACATCGATCGTATGTGGCCGAACATATAGTCAACAGCAGCATCACAGAGTACTACGACAACATCCTGACTCACGCGCAACATGAATCCAGACAACAGCGGTTCTGAGAGACAAGATAAACTGCCACCATCCAGAAGATCGGATCGCATTATATTATGTGTCCATCAGCGAATCCCTCCCTCTGTTAAGAAAGAAGACGATGGCGAGCCATGATATCGACAACGCAGGTGATGACTTAAGATTTTTTAATTTTAATATTTTGATATGTATTCAATTCGTTATGTAATGCAATGTATTCCTTTACAGAAAGATTCCACCGCCACCGTACTCGCCACCATGCCTGCCACCGCCACCATGCCTGTCATCGCCACTGCTACCACCGCCGTGCCTATTACTCCCATGTCGTCACCTACTGCCACGTGCCTATCATCACCACAACCACCACCGCCATATGTTGCTATGACGCCCCAACATTAACAACAGGTGGTCTTTTGGGACGATACAGACTTTTTATGAAAAATAATCTAAACCCATTTTTAATGATCAGTCAAGTCATATTTGTTCTAAGTGACAAATATCTATACTATTTTTTATTTTTATTGTTCATGATTTTTTTTAGCAAACACCATGTCGATAAGACAAGATTGATTTCCGGATCGAGAAAAAAGAATAATTCAACAACAATTCAAGATACACGTTTTTTTTTTTCAAGTAAATCAATTATTTTCTCACATCAAATTATTATACAATCAATATGTAATAATCATAAATATTTAATTTAGAGATAATTGAAAAGACAAGCATTTCTATTTCATACCATTAACAGTTTGTTTTTTCATAAATGTATAATGAAATCATAAACGGGTAACAGATAACAGTGTGTTTATATTTTTATTCTATAGTGACCAAGGGCGAGTGTATTAGAACCATTATTTTTTTTACACTAACTCATTACCCGAGGTCAACATTTTAATACATTTCAATTACATAGCAAAGTGAGTACAGATTGTTTATACAACATGTAAATATATAATACTACAGAATAATATCACTGCATTATCTTATGTCACTTAAAGCCTTAACTGTTTTCTCTAGAAAACGACTTACTTTAGGTAAAACATGTAAATTACATATAGAAATCATTCCTTTTAGCTTAAAATTGCTGGGGTTTGTAGCGTAATAATTATGGATATATATTTTTCTTATTGATGATATATAAGTATTTTGGCATTTAAACAAATAATGTGGTTCATCACCTGTTTGACATAAAGGACATATTCTATCTGATTTTGGAGTTGCATTCCAGCGTCCAGTCTCTATTGGGAAATTTAGTTTAGATGTTCGGAATTTACAAATAATTTTCCTATCTTTTTCATTAAGTTTTGTTAGATATGATTGATGCTGCAAGTTTGTCTTAAATATTGAGTAGAATTTACCACGAGAAGAGCTTTCTATCTCTTGGAACCATTTCTGTATAAATTGATCTTTTGACCTCTGTTTAACTACAGCTTTGAAATGATTTCTATTCATAGTACAAGTATTTTGAAAAATCCACAAATTGTTAAAACCTAACTTGTTTAATACATCTTTCATGTAATTATTCCATTTAAAATGCATTTGTTCATTTGATTGTAAAACATATGTCATTTTGTATATCAGACTAGCTATCTTGCTCCCGCCAGTTAACAACTTAAACCAGAACATGATCATTCTTGTCTTGATTTCTACTTCCAGAGGATATATCCCGGTTTCTCCATAAATCATGTAATTCGAAGTAGAATTTTTCACATTCATGATTCTTTTACAAAGTTGCAAATGCATTAGTGTTTTCGAATCTCCATATCTCACAAGCATACAATTGGATCGGTGAAACAAGAGAATCAAATAACTTAAGTTGCAAATCAACAGACAATGGAATATTCCTTATTTTCTTGTACAATGCATATAGTGCCATTTTAGCTTGTTCAGTTGTTTTTGTTTTTGCTTTACTAAATGTACCATTGCTATTAAACAATATGCCCAGATATAAATAAAAACTTTGGACTTCGATATTTTCTTCATTCAATTTTAACACATATTGTTGTCTACGTTTTCTTTTTTCAAAGATGACGACTTTTGTTTTCTGTACATTAATAGTTAACTTCCAACTTCTACAATAGTTTTGAAACACATTCAGAGCATGTTGTAACCCCTCCGGTGTCTCAGCCATTAACACAGTATCATCCGCATACAGTATTACAAATAGTTTAAGATACATTCCAATGTTAAATTTACAGAGCTTTCTACATCATTAAGATATGCAACATCATCTTGGTTTAAAAAATCGTCAAGATCATTCAGGTATATGGAAAACAAAAAAGGGGAGAAATTTTCCCCCTGTTTTAATCCGACATTGCAAACGAAAAATTCCGAAATTTCATTTTCATTTTTAACACATGACTTGGTATTAAGATATAAGTTTTGGATAATCTTAAAAACTTTTCCATTTATGTTACTTTTTAACATCTTTTTCCATAATCCCGCTCGCCAAACTGTGTCGAACGCTTTTCGAAAACCAATAAATGTACAGTACAGCCTTTTCCTTTGGGCAAAAATATTTGTTTATTAATGAGTGTAATATAAAAATATTTTCAGTCGTCGAGTAACCTTTTCTAAACCCTGCCTGAGAGGAAGACATTAGGTTAATTTCATCAGCTAATTTAGTTAATCTATCATTGATGATATGATTAAACACTTTCCCAAAGCAAGACACTAGAGGTATAGCTCCATAGTTGTCCGGGTCGCAAGTTTCTCCTTTATTTTTATAAATAGACTTAATTATTCCAACTGTCCAAGAGTCTGGGACTAATCCAGTATTTAGTATACTGTTAAATAACATTGCATATAACGGCATAAAGTTAGTTAATGTACTCTTGATATGCTCATTTAAAATGTCATAATTTCCACATGCTTTATTATGTTCTAAATTATTTACTGCATGTATAATCTCTTCCTCTGAAATATCTTCGTCTAGCATTTGGTAAAAAGTATTATTTTCTTGTTCGGGAATATATATGTTATCTTCAAATTTTGAAATACTCAAAAAGTTCATTTATTGGTATGTCAGCTTTATTAGATTTAGCTTTACCAGATCATTTATTTGATAAATTCCATAGTGTTTTGGGGTTACTATTTGCAGAGTCCCTGATATCCCTTTCCATTTTATGCTGATATTCCTTAAAACACCTATTCAGTTCTTTTCTATATTGTTTATTCTTATTTCTCAGGTTTTTTTTGTTTATTTGTTTTTTCACTAATTTATACTTACTCTTGGCCAAGTGAAACTCATTTCTCAGTTTCTACATTTTCCGGTATACCATGGTTTATTAGTTGTACATTTATTACTCTTGCGCATGTCTGTATATCTTCTATCGAACGCCATATTAGCTGACCTTGTGAAGAGGTTACCTATCCGACTCACAATGTCGTTAAGTTCGGTTTTATTAATTTGGTCCACGGGTGTATCATGGAGTTGTTTTAATGTATCACTAATTTTGTTTACACCATCTTCATTATCGTTTTTTATTACGTCTACAAATATATTAATTTTCTCACAGTTCCATTTGACATAAGACATGCTATTAGAGCTGGGGTCACCCTGGCTGTTATTTTCATTATTAATTCCATGTAAGACGAGTTCAATACTACAATGGACATCTTCTATTAATGGGTTGAAATTAATAACTTTGAAATTCTTAACTAGTTTGAACAGATCTGAATAAAATAACACATAACCAATGACAGTTGAATCATTGCAAGTAACCTTACCAACATTTTTATCATCACCTAGTCTTCCATTTGCTATATACAAATTGTTTAATTTACAAAAATCAAGGAGCTTGTATCCAAAATTATTAATCTTAGATTTACATTCACTAAACCTTTGGAGTGGTACATTATTCAACCTTCATGATTCAAAATCATACATAAATGAGCAAAGATCATCATTTCTATTGATTTCAAGTATTTCTGCAAGGTATTGTCAGGTTCCACAAAATCTTGTCGTAGCTCTGATTTAGCGTTAAAATCGCCTATTAGTGAAACTTTGGTATCATCTTGACAAAAAAGTAACATTTCTTTTTCAATATCAGAACATGCCTCTGGAAAAGAGTAGAGATTTCTGGGGGTATATATACACCCCATAGGTACATCATGACTATCTAAATCTCGAGTTTTCTGTGGGTATATATACACACCACATAGGTACATCATGACTATCTAAATCTCGAGTTATCTGGGGGTATATATACACACCCCATAAGTACATCATGACTATCTAAACCTCGAGTTTTCTGGGGGTATATATACACCCCCCATAAGTACATCATGACTATCTAAATCTCGAGTAGTCTGGGGGTATATATACACACCCCATAAGTACACCATGACTATCTAAATCTCGAGTTTTCTGGGTGTATATATACACACCCCATAAGTACATCATGACTATCTAAACCTCGAGTTTTCTGGGGGTATATATACACCCCCCATAAGTACATCATGACTATCTAAATCTCGAGTTATCTGGGGGTATATATACACACCCCATAAGTACATCATGACTATCTAAATCTCGAGTTTTCTGAGGGTATATATACACACCCCATAAGTACATCATGACTATCTAAACCTCGAGTTTTCTGGGGGTATATATACACCCCCCATAAGTACATCATGACTATCTAAATCTCGAGTTTTCTGGGGGTATATATACACACCCCATAGGTACATCATGACTATCTAAATCTCGAATTCTGGGGGTATATATACACACCCCATAAGTACATCATGATCGTAATACATTTTTCTGTATAATTACCTATTGTACCCACTCCCAATCACTTTCACAAAAATTAAAGTGGGGACGTAATTTAGGAAGTACATGTACGTAGCGCTTATCATCAAAAGGTGACAGTCCTGATTTGTTGATTGTATATACATGTAACTGATGTTTATCTGATCTAATTGAATTCATTTCACACATCTTGTTCGTCTTATCGAACAAACATTTCAGTACATATCGTGTCGCAAGACTTTTTTAACGGTTGTTTTAGCGACACCTTTAGCCACTTGTTTCTGTCTCGACCTTGTTGTGATAACCGTACAATTCTCAACAGAATATGTTTCTTGCAAATTACATTGGAATACAACTTTGGACGAAGACCGACAAACTCTGAAATGGGATGTAACGACGTTTTGTCTTTAAAGTAACCCAGGATTTTTTCGTTTGATGAATCATGACAAGGATGAGTTGGTGGCTAATTAGACAAATCATATACATGTCTATCCTGGTGAAGATCTGAGTATTAATTTCAATACCGAAGGAATTGGTGTCTGTAAAAAATAACGTCATTCCGTCCTGATATTTCGGCTTTAAATATTTGTAATAAAATTCATACAAGACTATTTTCGAGAGATCTAGAATGGCTTGTCCGGCATATACCGGTTTGTTCAGTAATAATTTGGTTTTTGCATACTCAATACCCACCAAATTCTCGCTAAATATCTTAAGTCGTTTTAAAGGCGGTTTTGCGCATTTTTTTTTTTATTTCTTTCTCAGTATGAGCTAACTTTATGTCTACTCGATTCCTAACATTTTCTATTGTTATGCCGAACACGGCATTGTTCATGAGCTTAAACAAGTTTTTCTCAAAGTCATTTTGTTATTCGACCCTTCGTTGCGAATTAAATAAAATATAGGGTCTCAGCCAAGGATGTGGTCTAAACTCTAAAATTTTATGAATTTTGGTAAGTTTCATGCCGAGATCTAGATACAATTGCAGATTCCTATAATGACAGATATATTTTGTTTTGTTTTCTAGAGTTGGAATTATTTTTTCCTTTTTTCACGCGACCTTTTAATTTTAGATTGGAATGACTACCATGTAATGTATTCCGAAGGTCTCTACTATACGGATAGAGTTCTTCGTCGGAAACCTTCTTTCGCTCGGGAGTTAGAGGGTAATCGGAGTGTGCATCCTGTAATTCGACGGGGTACTCTAAATCCACCTATAATATGTAACCCAAGTCTCCCTCTTTTGAAATACTGCCAATGTCAAATTCCTCTACATTTTCAACCCAGCGGAAATCTGCCATGGGTAACGATTCCATCATTGCTTCCCCATACAGATTATTACAATCTGTATATAGAATATATGTGTTTGATCTTAATGTATTGTACGTTTCAGGAATGTATGGGTCGTTGGCTTTCGAGTTCTTGTTATATATCATAGATATATCGCCGAGAACACCGCCCTCAAAGAATAGATACATGTCCGTATCGGTTAGTAAGTCTAATTGTACACCTGTCATTTTTAATGCTGCATTCCAAGCTAGGCCGGGGCTAGTATAGAATTGACACGGATTTAATCCATAATAATTTAAACACATAGCTCTAAAATTATCAAACACATCTGTTAGAAGTAGCACATCTGTTTTTAAATACAAGTCGTGATATTCTCCTAAATTTTGAATACGTAATTCATTTCAAACACGCTGTGCATGAGCAAAGTCAGAATCTGATACGTGAGATTTGCTCAACTGACTATAAAATTGTTGTTTTGATGGGAGTTGTGTTTCACTAAATTTACTTTCCTCGTTTACGTACTCGTATGGATAGACTCCTTTTCTAAGTAATAGTTCTATCTTAGGTTTAGTAAATTATTTTGAAAAATGTTTGAACTTGGAGCTTCCTCCCTTTGCTAAATTACTAACCAGTGAATCTAAACTTTTCGACATGATTTGAAAGTATCTATGAATCGAAAACTTCCTAAACTAAATGAAATATATTTTTCCATGTTGTTTGGAATACATTTGATTTCATGATCTTTGAATAGACCAAAACTTTCACATAAGATATGGCTGTCAAATCCTTTCAAATAGTGAAAAACTACAGGGATGAAAGAAGGATGTTGATATTGCATGTTACAAGTTTGACATGCTGCCGATCTATATTTTCCCGTTAAATGGCAGTGATCTCTTACTTTGATGGAATCTCTCGTGAAATTTTTATTACAAATGTGACATGTTTTACAATTTTGAAAATGGCGCTCATCTTTCTCTGACATCTTAAGCGGCTCAACATGCTTTAAAATGCTTTTGAAAATGTGCTGCTCTTCAATCAAATTTTCTAGGAACGTCTTACTAACATTTGGCCTTCGGTATACAACGGACGATTTCGTGTACCTCTCATCCACAGTCACAACCTGATAACCAAAACCACACGGTTCAAATTTAGTATTTGGAGCTGTACTAGACGTTTGAGGATTGGGCATACAAGAGTCCATCTTTTGTGTAAAAGTTTCAAAATCTGCATAGATTACAAACGGGACGCGGATCTGTTTATTGAAATTGCGAAATTCTAAAAATTGCTCAACTTCTTCCGGAAGGTTCACATGTTGTGGATCGTATTTAGAACAATATTCGTGAAACCTTGTCAGCAAAATTGGCAAAAGTGTGTTTTACCACGAGTATATTTCGTTCTGCTAAGATTTGAGATTTCTCTTCGAGATTTGTTATCAGACAATAATGCGTTTGTTTTACCTTGTTGTAACCATAATAAATTATCGTGATGTCGTGATTCTCTTACCTTTGTAATATACAATGAAAAAAATTGCCTCATCCTCATATGCAAATACAATCACAGAAATATTATTTGTTTTTCAAACTTATTCACATGAGAAATACGAACGCGGTATTCGATACCATTCATATTGAGTTCGTGTTCATATTTCACATAATGATTCACAAGTTCTGGCATGGCTCCTGCTGGATGTATAGAAGCAATTACTGACCACGTGATACACTTCTCGTCATTGTTGAGAATATTCAACAGTTTATGTTGTCTGAATGTTCCTGGAGTGCGAATGTATGAAGATCCTGATAAAGGTAGGTAAATCACGGTACTCACTTCTAGTTTAATGATTCTTTTTTAAATCCAATTCGATCCCTCTCTGATGTAATCTTCAAAGCTTAAAAACATCTTTTAAAATGCTTCGTTCAAATCATGTTGAGAAAAGTTCTCATTTGCTAAATAAATGTAAGTCTTACTTCTAAAATGTGGATAGGACTGTTGTTTGTTTCCATCCTTGTCTTCTTTTTCGAATTCCACTTGATTACACACATACCACTTAATTCCTCCTAGCTCGTTATTTCTTTCTTCTAAATGTGTTCTCACTTCCTGTGAAGTGTTTGTCGCAAAGCGAAGCAAGTCCATATCATCGTCACCATTCGGATATATGTTTCTAATATTGGCAACACCATTTAAACTGCTTTCGTCCGAATAACGATGATCGTTGTGTATAAAACATGTCCTCCTTCCTGTATTATTACAGCTGGAGAACGCTGTCTTCCTGCAGATTCTGGGAATCCAAGTTGGTCCTGCGATTGGAGAACCCGCACGCTGTTCCGGTGAAACCGCCAACTATCCCGGAGAATCCGCACGCCGTTCCGAAGAACCCGCACGCGGTTCCGGAGAAGCCACACGCTGTTCCGGAGAATCCGCACGCGGGTCCGGTGAATCGCCAGTTGGTGAGTTGTGATTTTTATGTACTTTTAACACATGTCGTTTTAAAGAGAAAGCATTTTTCAATGTTTTATGCAGTAATTACATGGTAGTCGTTTTGAAGTGATAGAAGAAATTTTCTCGTTATCAATTGTTCCATCCTTGTGTGCAAGCGACATATGGCGAGTTAAATTGAAGCGTCGAGAAAATGTTTTATCACATATTTCACTAGAAAAACCTGAAAGGTGATCTTTCACTCGAATTCTTTTACAAACTTACTTGTGGCATACTTCCCACACTTGCGTTGCTTCTTCATCTGGTCCAGTTTCAACATCCCTATCTTCTACCGGTGTTTTCGTTTTTTCAGTTGGTGAGGTATCTAGATTGTCTAGTTTTTTTACATCTCCTTCTCCATATTTCTTCAGAAGACACCCGTCTACCATGATGAACAATTTAGATTCTGTATGCAATCTACCTTGAAACAGTTATATTTATAGTGTGTGGGCGGGGCAAGTGGGCATGTCTAAAGTTTGAATGACAGCCATTTCTTCTCCACCTTTTGTTTATTGATGCGAGTGATAAAATCACGAGGTGTAGTTTCCACATATAATTGCCCGCCGTCCTGAGTTGTTTCAGGATTTGAATCATTTTTTTCTACTGAGTTATTGTCATTAGTTTGTTGTTTTACTCTACTTGGCGGTTCTTTCCTTTCGTTTGATTCTTGGTTTACTTTACTTGGCGGTTCCTTCCTTTCGTTTGATTCTTGGTTTACTCTTCTTGGTGGTTCCTTCCTTTCATTTGAATCTTGTTTTACTCTACTTGGCGGTTCCTTCCTTTCGTTTGTTTTTTGTTTTACTCTACTTGGCGGTTCCTTCCTTTCATTTGAATCTTGTTTACTTTTATTTAATTCATTTAATTTAATGATTTTTGTTGGAGGCTGTTAATGTTAAACAGTACATCTGCATGTTCTAATATCTGTTTTGTTAGATATGTTTTACCAGATCCTGTTGGTCCGCAAATCATAATGGCTGTAGTAGTTTGAAAATTAACCAAACTTTCTTCTACCCACCATTTATCTTCCATGACATAATGTAGATTGAACAGACATACACAAAACAACACAAAAATTATTCCATTATTTTATTTCGGAACAACATTTCTGTTTGATATCATTATAGTGAATACAAAGCGGAAAAGAGTTTTCTATGTTATTATATACAATCCTATCATTTTTAACATGATCACTACCAAATATATTTGTTATAGATTTCATAGTCATCCCTCTACATCGATTAAGCAGAAAAAAACACCAATATTGTCCACAAACATTCGAGGTTGTACTCTGGATGCGTTTATGGTTATATACAAAATTGGAGAAATCAAAGTCGAAATATTCTGACGAGTGTCCATAACTGTCAAAGAATTCTTGTTTATTCTTTGATTCGATGTATAAAGCTAGCCAATGCTTTCCATATAGGTTGCTATTATCTGTATTTACAATAAAACCGGTAGGCCACTTATGCATGTTTGTTGGTATCTGATCGCTCGCGTAGACACCTAGAATAATTTTTCTCATCACATGATCACATTCGATAGCACATCGAAGTTGATGTGTGTTCATGACTGTGCAATAATTTCTCTAGCAGCGTTGATTTCAAAATATCCTTGATATTCAGCATACATGATTCAAGTGATTGTTTCTGTGAGAGCAGTTCCGAATGTGGCTTCCAGTCTTACGTTGCCTTGCTCTAATAGGGTAAGGTATTGACTGTCTTGAAATACGGGCTCCACATTGGATGTGTACAGTGCATAACCGCTGGCTATATCATCTCTATCAATATTCAATCCACAATCATTCAACCATTTACCACTGGTTTAAAACATATTTGCTAGAATAGGAATGATAGTCTGACCGCCTGTCGAGGAATAATTCATTTTTTAAGGGGTTCCCCCAACGGGAATCCCATCCACAAATAAACCAACAGATGTAAATATCATAATGTTTAAAGTACCATGGATTTTGACCATACTCTCCAGTAGCAGCTGTAGACTTTATAAATCCTACAATGATGAAGTTTGGTCTCATTCCTTGAAACATATTGTCATTGTGTAACTGGACGAACCCCGTTGGTATAGTCATCTGTTTAATGAGAGATTGTGTGAAGGGGTACTTTGCATTAGTCGTATTTAGAGCTTGACTCTGTGCATACATAACGGCAGGGTTCACTTTGACTTTAGCCACACGTAAACATATGCTCTCCAACTCAATTTTATGGCTAGCTTTATCTGCATCTGTCACAAGGCAGAACTCTGGTTTAGATCTGTACATTTTAACATTAACATTTGCTTGATTAAGTAAATATCTATCCATTTTAATTAAATCGTGATACAGAGTACCTTGCACGTCACAAGTTTTACCGCCCTCAAACATTTTCGCTCTAGCCTGTAGATTCAAATTAGATCCTGTCCTTACATCTACATCATCCATCTCTCCTTCAGTATCTTGGTACCGTAATTGCGTGGCAAGTTGAGATGCTTTGGCGTCATAACCAAAATTTTGTTGTAGACACCACAGGCTTTCCCTGTAACGCCACATCTACTTGTGAAAACATGGCAGGTAGGAACAAATGTACAGGTCCAATGTTCTCATTCACAGCAATGTTGGTTCCATCGCCCTTTTTTTATTTTAGCTTTCGCCGATATCATTGTTTTTTCAGATCGATGTATTCCATACCATTCTGACCGGAAATGACGAACTCGATGAGGGCTTCGCCGACGACTTGCGAAATGGGAAGAACGTCTTGATAATATATTTTCTCTACAGCTGTCTGTGTTAGAGGCAATTAAAAATTTGCGAGTTGTGAGGGTTGAGCTTCTGTGAAAAAATCACTGTTTACTGCAGCCATGATGGTAGGGATTTTTTATATTTACCTTTCTGCTTCGTCGTTTTGTTTTTGTTTTTTGTTTATCACAACTTTCTTCTTGGACTTAGCTTGTGGTGTGATGTTTACAGTTCGACGTTTCTTTTTCGACTTATGGTAGGGTGTATTCTGCTTTCTTTTGTCTCGGATTTGTTCTATCACCTGCTGAGTTGGTGAAACTAGATTTACAACAAGGTTGTGCACCGCTGTAGTTTTCTCACTTTTGACATTATCAATAGGAATCATGAACTCCTTAGCGTTGGTAGATATACCACCTCCATGCTTTTTCACTTCTCGATTGATATCGATATATGGATTAATTTTGCCACTAGTGACGTTCTTGTAATACTTCATCCATTTTTCCACATTGGGATCGTACATGTTTGAGACATTCATGAGTAAAACGGATATGATTTGAAATGTAGTGTTATCGTCGAGGATTGTTTTAGAAATGAAGGAATTTCGCCTTTCTGATTTGTTATATATATCTCGATGTCTCTAATATCTGATTTATTTACAGGTCAGTAGTGAAAGATCGTGAAAGATTGAGTCTAGTTAGCTTGCTGGTATGATCTCCTTTGATTTACCAGTTCCAACTAAATAAATGTCTGCAAATGCCACCTGCCAGAGTCCGGGTAGATGCAGGGGGGATTGTAAATGAGTGCGAAAATGATGTGGCTTATGTCTGGAATATATTCCTTGTTCTTATTACTGTTGATTGTGACGTAGTGTGTCATTATCAACGTCTACAGTATCAATAATGGTATCTGCATCGACATATGGGTTATATTTTGGCATGCCACCCAACCATTTTACTAGCCACTGTTTTCTATCATTTATCTTGCGCGTCTTGATTTTCTTCTCTATGTAAAAAAAATCCGAATTATTCTGACGTTTTATCGACTTTTTTCATGTCGGTCTGTCGTCGTTTAACGTCAGAACTCCGGCCCTCTATAATATGCGGGAAATATGCGACCCGCGCCCGGAGCGCACTTCAAACTGATATTTTAGAAACAAATCGTCATTTTCACACACATGTCGCACATAACTCCACTGGACGAGTGGTACCAGTGTTCATATATAGGTAGAATGAATAGATACATTGCTAATACTCTTTCCCATAGTGTTACTGTTGATAACGTTTTAGGTTATTGCAGATAGGTGCGGGTTCTCATGATCACAACAAGCATGGACTTCCTTGTCTTGTCTTGTTGTAGTGTCTTGTCCTCCTTTCGTACAGGAGCTGTCCAGGGATCCTGGAGAGTGATTGGTATATCATATATGGATTAAAAAGTCATAAAAACCACTATTTGGGTTGGTCCATTAAAATTCACGATATGTATCCAATAAAACAGGAACAATGTCCCTCACCACATGCACATGTACACGGTACTCCGGAGTCTGGAGATTTTAAAAGTTATTTAC
>NW_018408807.1:81917-89491 GCF_002113885.1 Mizuhopecten yessoensis | reverse complement strand
TTTTTTTATGGTATCCTGTACATATTGGGCATTTGATTTGATGTTTTGGATGTTCATGCTGCCTATAGAGATTGCCTGCCCGTTGTGGTTTTGGCTCGGCCCTGACCTAAAAAATGCTGCTGATTTTTCCGTTGTGAGTCTAAGGTGATTTGTAGTTTTGGCTGGTTGCAGGATTTTCGGTTTGTTTGTGTAGTCGGGATCTGGTCGTTTTCTGTTATGTTCACCGGTGGGTTTTCGTTGCTTGCATGGTTCCCCTCACGTTTGTTTGTAGGCTGCGTCTGCGGCTCTGGGATGGTACAGTATTCGCGAGATGTCTTGGTAGGAAGTGCCTCTCCTTGGACATCATTTATGTCTTCTTTGTGCCCCCTCATCTCAGCATGTCCTTGAGGGACACCCCTTTGAGAGGAAGCAGGCCCCGTGCCTGTACATGGGTTGCTATTTTCACTTCCCCTGACATTAGGGTAAGATGTCGCCTTTTGCATTCCGTGTCTGTACTTCCATGGTCCTTGATTTGGCTGCAGTCCGGGGTGCCGAGGGGGGTAGGTACCGTTTACTTGCATCGTGCCCTGGTTAGGCCGGCTTCCCGATATATGGTTGCTTAGTGCTGGTGGCGGTATTATTTGGTGAGCAGGAACTTGCTGTGGGATTATCGGCACACAATGAGGGTGCATGAGTGGGTGCTGATATGGGCGTAGTGGAGGTGTCACTACGTTTGGAGGACCTCTCTGCATGAAAGCCATTTGCGGTGTGAGGTGACTAGGTGGATACTGCATGGTGTTGGGTGTTCCTTGGCCATATACAGGATGATACATGTGGATTGGGGTGGGACTAGTTTCTGGAGTATTTGAAGTACTTCCTGGGGTTCCTTGGTTTCTCGTGCTTTGGTTGGAGTGATCTTGTTTCATCTTCAGTATCTGAATCTTCATTTTTAGGTTATTTGTTTCGACTTGGTGCTGGAGTTTAAGATTTTGAATCTCAAGCGTTTTCAGCAGATCGTCTTTGAAGGTTTTTAGTTTAGTTGTTAGGATCTCCTCAAAGTTGTTTGTTTCATTGTGTGGCTGTTGGCAGTTGCAGCTGTGTTGGCTAGGGCGTGAGAGTCCCGGTTCGCCTAGGCTTTGCTTTTGCAGCAGTATTTCGATGGTTTGCTTATAGTCCAGATTGGTTTGTTCCATTTGTGCAATTTTCGATCTGCAGTGGCTAAGTTGTTCTTCCAGGTAGTCTATAGTCTGTGGTTTTCCTTTGCTTGGATTTTGGTTGTTTCTCAGTGTCCTTTAGATGGTCTGTAGGCTGTGGTAGTGGTAATTTGGTTTCCTCCTCATGTTGTTTTTGTGCACATTCTATATAGGAGTGATGTACATCAGCATCTATTATTTCTGAGTCAGTTGGTGGATAGTCTAAAGTTGGTCTGGGAGATTTGACTGTTGGATTGATTCCCTGTATCATTTCGTCCTCAACGACTCTGCATGGGCTACAGGTGAATTCGTGGTTTGGCTTTTCCTCGATGTTTTTGATTTCCTCATTGTTTAGCCTTTCACAGTGAAGGTGGTACCATTGGGTGCAGTTGATGCAGTCCGTCGAGTCATCCAGGTTTGTTGGCTGGTTACAGTGTGGGCAGATATGCTGAGGTTCATCTTCTTCTATTGTTGTCGGTAAGTATGCGGGGTTGGTTTGGTTGCAGAGAGCGAGATTGTCCTGCCTGATGGTGAGGGTTCTTCTTGCTCGAGATCCATATTCTGTATCCCACGGCCTTTTTGAGGAAGAATCAGTTTCTGTGTTCCTTTGCAGGGCTTTGGGGGGTTATCTCCCTTCTCCAGTCCCTTGGCATGCGTCAACAGCTGCTCCTGTAGGTAGTCATTCAGATGACGAAAGTTTCCTGAGTTTCCTACATTTTGTAGCATGGTGTGAAGGTCTTTTCCAAATTGTTTGGCCTTGGCTCCGTTGATTTCTGCTCTACAAGTGGTGTGGAAAAGATTTATCCTGTATAGTTGTCGTCTCGTGTTACGTGACTTGACCGAGATCGAGTCCCTTATACATAGACCGGTACATCTTAGCTGTATATATCTCATAACGAAGTTTCACAGTCGGTTATGTAATGTTAGGAATGATATAAACTAACGAAACGCAATCATCAACTGTTACTTCATTGTTTGTCTACAGTAAGTTCACCATTGCATCCCAAGTATCTTTCAGGTGTTCTTTCAATATGTGTTTCACTAGTCGTTTCTTACCTCTGTCAGAGTAGTTTTCACAATTAACACGCACAGATGGAGCAAATGTACCTACGACGTCTCTCGTATTCTTCAACGATTACGGGAAGCTGATCACCATCAACGTCAATTTCCACATACTGATCACCACTCATAATGTATTATACGTCTACTATCTGGAAATCAAATGAATAAGCATGTCTGAACTTCACCGATTTTCTTCACCTGTTTCTTTATTTTTTCGCTATAACTTTGTTTCACGTAGTTCTCGTCCCTCAAACGTTCGTCTTGCATGATATATTGTAATGTGTCCGAAGATATACAAGATTGAAAGGACTCACACAACTAAATAATTTACTATATGTTATTACCAAACATTTTAGCTAATAACTTTAATATTTGAACTTCAAGACTAGTGACAACTGTCTAGATTCATAAATACATACCTTGAGAAGGCTACAAATGACTTTTTTGGTAGGTTTAGTGGCATATTGGAGTGTCACAGCGCCAAGAAGTTGACAACCGGAAGTTTACAAGCAAAACCGGTGACCCAAAACAGAAACGCCCCCAGACATTTTGCCCCTGTGCAAATCCGCACGGAGACATGGAAATATATCAAAAGTATATATTTTTCAAAAGTTAAATACCTGAACATTTTATTTATCTAACAATCTGTCATCAGTTCCTTATTAAACTCCTTCAGTGACCCAGTAATTAGCCGGAACTTAGTTTAGATAGGAACTATAAACGTATGAAACACTTGCTGATTGGCTGATTTAGTTGTGTGTGTCCTGAATGGCAAACCCGCGCCAAGTCTTTTCCAATTCCAAATGATTTGTAAAAGTCAATGCTTCGTCAAAATGTAAGTCTATAACAACAGCACTGGAATACATCAGACATTCATGTTCATGTTGACTAGCTCGACGATTCTCACAGCCTAAACATACGAATAGTTCTGTTATTTTTTTATTTTACAACGTGTTCATAAGAGAGACACAGCAGCATTTTTTTTTATAATTCTCCGATAGGCCTTTTCTTCGTTTTTTTCAATCAAATAGTTTTGCAGTCTTTTATCAATTAAGTCTATGTTTAATACCATTATGAATATACTGTGGCGGCTATATGCTCATTAGATATGAATAACAAAGTAAAGAAGTCAACATAAAAGTCGTTTTCTTCCCAGAATTCTGCTAATATCTTCAATAGTTATCCAATATGTTCAAGTTTGGTCTATCCACGATCCTATGACCAGCCTCTCTCTATGAGTGTCTTGATGTCACACAAATCTCTCCCCGATCCTATGACCAGCCTCTCTCTATGAGTGTCTTGATGTCACACAAATGCACTTTGTATCGTTCACACACTACAACTACAATATATATCACCATGTTCACATAACAAGCATCATATGTTGAAAAACACAATCTTTTGACCACCTCACATGCTCCACTTTGATATCATCGAAATAGTTCCAATGTTTTAACGAAACACCACACATGGAGCACGTGACACAAATATACCGTGTACAAGTTATTCTGACGATATTCCCATAAAATGGTCTCCCTACTTGCACGGTTGGCATAAATAACACGTAATTTATGTTAATATTGTAATAAATGTATCTGAATGTAGTGAGTCTCTGCAAAGACGTCATGTACATACCACCCTTTATTTGTTCAATTATGTGCACATTGCTTGCTTAAATATATAAAAGTGATTGTAAGCCTTTGTTTTTGTTTCAGAATTATAACTATAACTATTATCCATATGTTGTAAAGCGCTTTAGAGTAATTTTACAAATTGAATAGGGCGCTATATAAATGTTGTGTATTATTATTATAGCATCTGCTGTGATGTGTCTACAGGTATACACAGAAAAGTTCATAGTTTAGTAGACTATTAAAACCTCTAAAAACTTATCTCAGCCTGGTGATACACATAACTCCTCTCATGTGGGTAATTCAATGGGACACAAATGAAATTTACTATACTGCTTATATTCAAATTTGATAATGTATTGCTGTATGTTACAAAAACCACTTGCAAGTTACAGAGACCGACTCAACTCTGCCTTGGCCCAAGGATGCTCCAGACTAAATTAGGATAAAATCTCTTAATCCCTATGGTAGCAGAAGGAATTTTAAAGGTTTTACCTCTATTTTCCCTATTGGGCCCCACCTCTCTGCCTACAGCGAGGTCAGACACACCGTTTATACAAAATTGGTTCCCCTTCACCCAAGAATGCTTCAGACCAAATATGGACAAAATCCTGCCATTCCTACCGAAGAAGAAGGATCTTGAAGATTTACGTCTATTTCCCCTTTTGTGCCCCACCCCTCAGGTCCGAGGGGGACCCAGCCACCGTTTATGCAAAATTGGTTCCCCACTACCCAATGATGCTCCACACCAAATATGGACCAAATCCTTTCATTCCTACAGAAGAAGAAGGATTTTAAAGAATAATTTGCTATGTTTCCCCTATTGGGCCCCACGGCTCAGGCACCTGGGGGGCCGGATCCATGGTGTATACAAAATTGGTTTCCCTTCACCCAAAAATGCTTCAGACCAAATATGGAACAAATCCTTTCATTCCTACAGAAGAAGAAGGATTTTAAAGAATTTGCTATATTTCCCGTATTGGGCCCCGCCCCTAAGCCCCCAGGGGGGCCAGACCCACCATTTATACAAACTTTGTTCCCCTTTGCCCAAGGATGCTTCTGACCAAATATGGACCAAATCCTTTCATTCCAACAGAAGAAGGATTTTAAAGAATAACTTGCTATATTTCCCCTATTTGGTCCCGCCCCTCAGGCCCCGGGTGAGCCAGACCCATAGTTTATACAAATTGGTTCCCAACTACCCAAGGATGCTCCACACCAATTATGGACCAAATCCTTTCATTCCTACAGAAGAAGAAGGATTTTAAAGAATTTGCTATATTTCCCCTATTTGGCCCCGCCCCTCAGGCCCCTGGGGGGGCCAGACCCACCATTTATACAAAATTGGTTCTTCTTTAACCAAGGATGCTCCGCAATTTTTTTTGTTAAAATCCGCTCAGTGGTTCATGACTAGTAGTGTAAAGTTGACGGACGCCGGACGCTGGGGTATGGCATAAGCTCACCTTGGTCCTTTGGACCAGGTGAGCTAAAAAACCTGATTTTCATTTGAGATCTTACCAAGGACCGAATATGGCATCTGCACTATGGAGTACAAATTTAACTGACCATGTTTTTTCTAGTGTCAGTTTCTAAATTTATGACTCAATGCCTTTACTCGGCACTTATTTAAGCTGTTTGAATGGTCGTTTTCATTATATTGCACAATCGTACAAAGAATGCTGTATCTACTGCCTTTCATGTTTTGGCAAAAAAAAAAATGCTCTGTTTTTTCATATTGCACACATAAGCTCTAGATTTGACCCCGAAACAATAGCGAAAGAAATATTTCTACGGCCACAAACAAGTTGGATTTCAGGCTTTCTAAATAGACTTGAAAATACGGATGGAGTTTGAATATCCAGTATTATATAGCTGATATATTGTTTTAATAAATACAATGGAAACTGACAGTAAAACGCATTATTATCCCCAATAGAGAGAAACTACTACAAGAATGGTTTAACAGTGACAATGATGTCGTTTGTCTTCACGTCTTCATTTTAGACTCTTTGCAGACGTCATGTACATACCACCCTTTATTTATTCATTTATGTGCACATTGTGATGATTATCTTCTTGCTTAATATATAATGGTGATTGTAAGCCATTTTTGTTTCACAATTATAACTAATACTAGTATCCATATGTTGTAAAGCGCTTTAGAGTAATTTTACAAATTATATAGGGCGCTATGAAAATGTTGTATATTATTTTTATTATGAAATGAAGACCATATGGAAGATAGACATTTCGCTAATAAAGATTAGTGTACCGAAAACCTGAACTGCACATGTTAATACCAGTGAGCGTAGTATTGATATAGTCTTGTACTGCCTTGAAAGAGATATTAATAACACTTAACTAAAAAAGAGTTTGCTGCTCATGCTGAATCCTGATGTTGATTTATTGTAAAGTTCAATCCTGGGCACCAACATTGCATGGCTATAATAAAACTTTGTATCAATCCTGAGCCCTTAATCAGAACCCCCTGATGTGTATGCCTTGGTGTTTGTATAATACCAGCTTAACAAAGCTGTGTACATTGCTTATTAGTAACTTGTATAGAATGATACAGTCTATATATGTGGAACTATACATAAGGGACTTCACATCGGTGTTATAGGTAGTGTAAGCTACTTTGGCTGGTGATCATTCTTGGCCATCTTGGGTATAATTCAATAAAATTATTAGGTAAAAGCTGTCAAACGGATAATCAATTTACAGAATCAATCAGATAGTCATATGGTCATGTAAAATTAGGGTTAGTGTTAATTTTTTTCATATATTCAAATTTATTATCCATAGAAAGGCCTGCATTATTCAACCAAAGCTTCAGTTAAAGGAATATATACCAGCCATCTTTGTTGATAATTGGTTTGATGGATGATAAAACAGCCACCTTTATAAACTGTCAGTTTGGTGGATTAAAGGCCAGCCATCTTTGTGGGTTATCGGCTACCATTTTGTATGCAATTGCTTTGGATATTCCTCTTTGCTGCATCTTTGGAAGGATATTCAACAGGATATGGGAGAATCCGTGGCCTCCATACTTCATCTGCAACACAAGGACTTCTATTAAAAACATTTGTGCTGTATTGTCTAGTATCTATACAACCCCTTTTCACGAAAAGTAAAAGGGAACCTATGATATTTTTTAAAATACCTTCTTATAAGCATTTCCAAACCATTTATTAAATTATTGTATGTCTATATTTGGTGATGCTTACCAGCCGGATCTTGGTGTGTATGTCATGGGCAATGGTAACCCGGTCCTCAAACCCAGCATACACAAGAGACTTGATTCGTCTAATCCTCTCAGCATCATTGGGCATGTCCAAATCTTCAGCAAACTGGTAATGTGAATTTTCAATTCCAAATAGGTCGAACTCACAGTAACAGCCAAGTCTTGCAAACTCTATAAGGAGATCCACATCACTGATTGTTCCTGAAAGGCAAGATGGAATGTTACTTACAACGACAAAAACAACACTGAATGTCACTTACAACCACAAAAACAACACTGAATGTCACTAACAATAACTAAAACAACACTGAATGTCACTAACAATAACTAAAGCAACACTGAATGTCACTAACAATGACAAAAATAACACTGAATGTCACTAACAACGACAAACACAACACTGGATGTCACTTACAACGACAAAAACAACACTGGATGTCACTGACAACAACTAAAACAACACTT
>NW_018408807.1:72259-72582 GCF_002113885.1 Mizuhopecten yessoensis | reverse complement strand
TGAATGTCACTTACAAAGAATAAAGACAACACTGAATGTCACTGAAAAGACTAAAAAACAACACTGAATGTCGCTTACAACAACTAAAACAACACTGAATGTCACTGACAACAACTAAAGCAACACTGAATAACACTTACAACAACTAAAGCAACACTGAATGTCACTTACAACAACTAAATCAACACTGAATGTCACTGACAACAACTGAAGCAACACTGAATGTCACTGCCAACAACTAAAACAACACTTAATGTCACTTACAACAACTAAAGCAACACTGAATGTCACTGACAACAACTAAAGCAACACTGAATGTCACT
>NW_018408807.1:0-67858 GCF_002113885.1 Mizuhopecten yessoensis | reverse complement strand
CCCCCCCCCCCCCTCTTTATACATCTCACAGGTGACCTATATTTTGACCTATATATGTAACTTTTTAAAAGTGTTTGTGTTTTTTTAGATAATTCAATTTCTATGTGTATAAGGTAACAACAGTGTACAGTAGAAATGGCTTGACCCTAAAAATAAAGGATATGTCTCGATAAACATGGATAGTGAATTTAACCTGCACAACACACCTACATATATATACATATTTATAAACTACATTTTGATTTCATTTTGTTTAGAAGACTGATATTTTTTTCAAAAACTGCTTTCCCTAGATTTGGGACTTGTGAAAACCATAGTCAGTTACCACATCAAAAAACACCAAAATATGCAAAAAAACATGATTTTTAACCCAAAAATTGACCCCCGCAAGTAGTGTTTTTTTTCTTAAAACCCGTCTGAAATTAAATGCCGCCTACTCGGTAACAGAAATACTCACGTTTTAGCATAGGTCATCCCGGGTGATTTTTCACAATATTTACACATGTGCCAAGTACAAAAATAGACTATATGAAAAGCTAGCTTTTGTTGTGTAGACACAGATTTGTAAATGCCCAAAATTTTAGTCTCAAACCAAAAACATGATGAAGCCCACGTAGTCCACTTCATCATGTATATGCCAATTTTAATGCTGATTTAAAAAAATAATTGATACATGTTATTTTACAGGGGTTATTCGTTGTATAAAAATATCACCCAAGGCCATCGTACGCTACTGTACACTGCTACCTATATAGCTTGTCTGAACTTTTATTATGTATTTATGTATTTATTATATTTTCCATCATGCACTGTTGTCCCCTTTTCCGTTTACCTATTTACACTGTTCTGCATCAATGAATATTTTCCTCTTAATTTTAGTCTGGAATGTAGCATTTTTTTATGACATTCAACAATATATGTGTGAGGAATAAATGATCAAATATATGACATTCCAGGCTGTTTCAGATCTACTATTATACTGTTTTACAGAACATACAATAGACATCAATTGTTAGATTTAACAGTTCATACAAACAATAAAGAACATTTTGTACCAAATGAATGCATGCTTTACGAGAGTTGATTTTGATTTTAACATGAACAAAAATATTATTCAAAGTGACAAAAAACAATAAAACCACCTTATTCAATATCTAGCTTACAGATTTAAGACTAAAAAAGTACTTGAAACTAGCACCTCTGATTCTAAACAAGGAAAATGAAGATATTTTAGCACACTGACGCCTTTGGGCCCCACCCTCCAGCTGGCTCAAAATTTTTAAAGTATCAAACTGTCAACTCAGGGTTATAATTCCAAACAAGTTATTAACATGTAATATTAAAAGTATCATTTGCCATTATAAACCATAATAAATTTTGCCCCCCCCCCCCCTCCTTCCCCTAGGGTCATAAACAATACCCTTCCATCTATGAAGAGTGTTTGGTCTTTGAGAAGAAGATTTTTGAAATTTCAGTCAATTCAACCCTTTTTGGCCCCACCCATCAGCCCCGGGGGGTCAGTCAGGGCTGATATGTGCATACCATCAAACTGCTATCAAATACTAATAATGCTAACCTAAATGTGATTTCCCTATATATACTATAGTAAAGTTTACCCCCTCCCCAGGGGGAAACGTGAAACCCCAGGGTCATAAAATTCACAATTTTGGTAGAGCACCTTAAGACGCTTCCCGCCTCTCGGGCCCCTGGGGGCTGGGGACCAAACCGGCCACTATTTTTGTTGATCTTTGGCCATGGAACGTTTTTGCAAAATTTCATTGAAATTGGTTCAGTGGTTTTGGAGAAGAAGTCGAAAATGTAAATTGTTAACGGACGGACGACGACGGACAAAAGGCAATCGCAATAGGTCACTTGAGACTTTGTCTCAGGTGACCTAATAAAATACATTGATTGCCAGATTTTACAAAAAATACATGGAAAATTCAACAGTGATAATAACTGTAAAGCAAAATGGAAAGGAATCAGCTGGCAGCTCTTCAAATGAACATTTCATTTAATTTTATGATGAATTCATGCCCATCTGTCACATAAAACAAATATGGCTGTACTAGATTTTAGGTAACAAGCTAATTGATCCATTCCATTTCTAAGTATGTGACATCTACAAAACCTGTAAAGAAGTCTTTTGTAAATGTTTCCCAAAAAACACCTTTCTTTCCCAATGAATGATTTGATACTGGGCCTCAACAGAACCTTCCTTGACCTTGGTCAGGTGAAATACCTGTAATCCTTCGACTTATAACCTGTAATTACTCACGGTCTAGGTGGGACATGATCAGTTTGTCTACCCTTCCACCAGCCTCCTGGTAAATGCGCACCAACTCAAACGGTGCGTCCTGGTGGCGACCGGGATGGAAGATTACTGGACAGCCGAGGTCCTGTTGTACCACACCAGAAGCTTGGACAGCTCGCTTCTCTGATGCTGCACACAAAAAAATATAATTTCCAGGGTTACTAGATGGTGTTTAAATTACTAGCACTACTTTTAATCAATAGCCATTTAGTCATTAAGGATTGTTTTACATGAATATCAGTATGAACTACTAAGAAAGTTCATGATCAACTGGTTTTAGTGTCAAACGGATTTTGACTATTTCTATTCTTTATGCTTTGACAAGCATGCACATGGAATACAAAACAATTTAGTCAACGCAAATATCAACCTTAATTTTTCTGACTTAGACAATGGCATATGCTGTATGTTGAACATCCTTACTTTATATTTTACCAGATAACCAATTATATAACAGCCAATCTTGATCATTATGATTAGTACAATCAGAGCCATTTTTGGGTGATTTCTTGCTGCTTTGACCAAACCAAGGTGAAGTGGGCTGATGGAAACTGGTAAACTTAAAATATAAAATGGGAAGTAAATAACTAAATGAACTCACCTCCCAGTGGCCAGGAACAACCGATCTCGCCAATACATCCACATTTGATAGAGGTACTGTCACATCCACTGGAGATGTCAGCAGTCATCACATTAGCCATCTCCTCCACTGTCATACCAACCGTTTCAGGTCGGGTGGATTCTACATAAAATCCTAGAACACACACACTTTAACCTTTCAATTATCTAAACATCTGCTTTGTTCTTGTACCTATCGTAAATGTGGTTATTTTTGCAAAATTAATCGGGGGGGGGGGGCGAGGCATTTATGACTTTATTAAAAAGCATTAAAATACATAAATATAATCAGGTCCTTAGTTTCATAATAAACCAACACAGAATTAATTTTAATTAGATTACAACATGAAAATGAATTAAAACATATAAATCTATATTGGTTGACAGCATTCAAATACTGGTCCTGGTTTGCTGGTAGGAATTTAACCAAAATATTCAATTCTGAAGTTTGATTTTGAACATAGGGGGTCAATTTGGAACTTAGGTATGGTAATCAATTCGGAATAAAAGCAAGTCCTACACAATATACATGTACACGTCATATTTCTAATTTCTGAATAGTAATTTGACTTAACTACATTTTGGTGGACATGTAATGATAATACTCATGTGATAAGTGCTAATTTAGAAATTACTAAGGAATATTACTCTACCATAAATCATAGGTAAAGTATAATATGTAAGGTAGCATACATCCTTAAGTGAACATTACCACTTCCAGACACTACGTTGACTCCAGTCTCCTGTGACACTTTCTGGAGAAATTTGATGTCTCGTTCTATACCCATGGTCGTAACGTCCACAATGGTTCCACCTCCATTACTCTACATCAAATTAAAACAAATCTATCAGACCAAAATACAGGTAATAACAAAATTAATACAGAAACTTTAAAATGAACTAGAATGTTAAAATGGTAACAGAATAGGGTATCATTCATTATTTGTGAACACGATTCAGAAAAAAATATCTGCTTCACTTACCTTGTAATAATCCAGCCCTAAAGTTATGACCTTGACTTTGTGCCACACTTACCTTGTAATACTCCAGCCCTGAAGCTATGACCTTGACCTTCTGCTACACTTACCTTGTAATACTCCAGCCCTGCAGCTATGACCTTGACCTTCTGCTACACTTACCTTGTAATACTCCAGCCCTGCAGCTATGACCTTGACCTTCTGCTACACTTACCTTGTAATACTCCAGCTCTGCAGCTATGACCTTGACCTTCTGCTACACTAACCTTGTAATACTCCAGCCCTAAAGTTATGACCTTGACCTTCTGCCACACTTACCTTTAAATAATCCATCCCTAAAACTATGACCTTGACCTTCTGCCACATTTTCCTTGTAATACTCCAGCCCTGAAGCTTTGCCATTGACCTTGTGCTACACTAACCTTGCAATACTACAGCCCTAAAACTATGACCTTGACCTTGTGCCACACTTACCTTGTAATACTCCACCCCTGAAGCTTTAACATTGACCTTGTGCTACACTAACCTTGTAATACTTAAACCATAAAGCCATGACATTGACCTTCTGCTACACTCACTTTGTAATAATCCAGCCCTAAAACTATGACCTTGATCTTCTGCCACACTTACCTTGTATAACTACAGCCCTGAAGCTACAATTTTGACCTTGTGCTACATTTACCTTGTAATACAACAGCCCTGAAGCTATGACTTTGACCTTGAGCCACACTTACCTTGTAATACTCCAGCCCTAAAGCTATGACCTTGACCTTCTGCTACACTAACCTTGTCAACTCCAGCCCTGAAGCTATGACCTTGACCTTCTGCTACACTTACCTTGTAATACTCAGCCCTAAAGTTATGACCTTGACCTTCTGTTACACTAACCTTGTCAACTCCAGCCCTGAAGCTATGACCTTGATCTTATGCTACTCTTAACTTGCTATACACCAGCCCTGAAGCTATGACATTGACCTTCTGCCACACTTACCTTGTAATACTCCAGCCCTGAAGCTATGACCTTGACCTTCTGCCACAATTACCTTGCAATACCCAAGTCTTAAAGCTTTGACCTTGACCTTGTGCCACACTTACCTTGTAATACCACAGCCTTAAAGCTTATGACCTTGACCTTGTGCTACACTTACCTTGTAATACTCCATCTCTGCAGTCACAGCTTCCTCTACATCGTTCAGATATAGGTTTCGCACACTACTATATCTGATAATAAAATTATTTGGACATTATTTTGCAGTAATTTTTTTCTTCTTTTCTAATGCTTAAAAATTTCAACATTGTATCATGATAATGTTATTGATTATATTATGTTTTGTCACATTTTAAACGTTTGACTCTTGATGTTCATTATGAAGGTGTTGAATACCATGTTGTGCAGTAAATCTATTTGAATAAGAAGATGATGACTTATTCAAAAGTGAAGAAACATCGAAATTAACGTACGTGAATGTAAAATGTTTTGATATATCAGTCACATTTATAAATTTGAAGCAACAATTGAATGCTTCCATATATTCTCAGCATTTATGTAATGTGACAAGGTCAAAAGTGTATACTGTTGGACCACATTAATTTGTAATAATAAACCCCACTAAAATAATCCTGTATCTGACCCTTAGCTCAAGTTTTTTTTTACCTCTTTAACTCACAAAGTAGAATAGTGGACTACTGAGGTTCCAATCTTAGCAGTGTCAATTTAAAATGTATCCTGGTGGCATGACCCCCATACCTGTGGAACCCAAATCCCTAAATTAGAAATCTGAGAGAAAACTAATTAACTTACGGGTGCTGACGTATCCACCACAAGTTTTCCATTGTGATGTCATCATCCTTCTTATCTTGTATCTTTGAATCAGGATGTGGCGAATACATCGAGTGAAACTCCATTTTGAGGTGTTCATGAGCCATGGTTACTCCAGCCTCACTAGGCTCTATGAGGCCTAGCACTGAAAGTTTTTTTTTTATAACAACACTGGAAATATTTCTTACAAATGTAATTTCAGTCAATTACTGTCACCATTTACATTTTGAACAAAAAGTAAACAATCTGTCCAATTTAAGAAAACATTTGAGATTCTCAATAGAAACACTTTTATTTAGCTCACCTAGAACACTGCTGGATGAATTCGAAGTTTGAGTAAATTTGGTCGGCAACATTGTTGGACCAAGGGGCAATATTTAAAAAAAAAAATGGAGGATGTGGCTCCCTGGGGGCAGAGGGGTGGGCCCAGTTAAGTGACACATGTGGAGGCTTATCATTTAGAATCCCACTCCTGTAGGAATAAACGGATGTTGTTCAAATTTGCTCTTGAACATCCTTGAGCCAATTAAAGGGACTCAATTTTGTATAAACAGAGAATGTGACCCCCAATGGTCAGGGGCAGAAGGGCACCTGCTGAATCAAATAGGGTAACTATTGGTTCGTCTTGAATGATTGGTTTTCTCTCCCTCATAATTTAAAAAAATCTCAGGCTAATAGAGCAAGTCTGTCAAAAATATTACAGGTTATCTTAAGTTCATGAATACTTTTCAGATGTTTTTATATAAATCTATAACAGTACTAGTGGCTGTACAGATGTTTTTATATAAATCTATAACAGTACTAGTGGCTGTACAGATGTTTTTATATAAATCTATAACAGTACTAGTGGCTGTACAGATGTTTTTATATAAATCTATAACAGTACTAGTGGCTGTACAGATGTTTTTATATAAATCTATAACAGTACTAGTGGCTGTACAGATGTTTTTATATAAATCTATAACAGTACTAGTGGCTGTACAGATGTTTTTATATAAATCTATAACAGTACTAGTGGCTGTACAGATGTTTTTATATAAATCTATAACAGTACTAGTGGCTGTACAGATGTTTTTATATAAATCTATAACAGTACTAGTGGCTGTACAGATGTTTTTATATAAATCTATAACAGTACTAGTGGCTGTACAGATGTTTTTATATAAATCTATAACAGTACTAGTGGCTGTACAGATGTTTTTATATAAATCTATAACAGTACTAGTGGCTGTACAGATGTTTTTATATAAATCTATAACAGTACTAGTGGCTGTACAGATGTTTTTATATAAATCTATAACAGTACTAGTGGCTGTACAGATGTTTTTATATAAATCTATAACAGTACTAGTGGCTGTACAGATGTTTTTATATAAATCTATAACAGTACTAGTGGCTGTACAGATGTTTTTATATAAATCTATAACAGTACTAGTGGCTGTACAGATGTTTTTATATAAATCTATAACAGTACTAGTGGCTGTATAGATTTTCTGAGAATGTCTCTTTGTTCTATTGATGACATTAAGCTCAAATATACTTGCCGTTGCTAATCATACATGTATGTATAGTTCCATTACTAAAAATTACACATATGTATCACATCCGCAGAATCTCCTCCATGAAAATTTTAAAAAAGTTGGCAAGTATGACTTCCTAAGAATGTATCATGTACATTTGTAAGATTCTTAGGTGTGTTGTGGTTGAATGCATTTCACAAGTTATACTTTTGTAAAAGATGTGCATTTATGAAGTTGCCTTACAAGCATCAACAGCTAGCTGTAGGGAATTTCTCTTTAGCTAAGCGGTAGAGCATCAGGCTGGAGAGCCAAGGGTCGCGGGTTCGAGCCCCAGCCATGGCACTATCTTTATCACTATTCCTCGTCTTACTACAAATTGGTGCAGTTAACCCTCCCCGTTCAAGGTAGGAGAACCCTTGGCGGGGAGTTAAATAATCTGGGTTGGTGTTTGATAAAAAAAGGAAGGAATAGTGTAAAAGATGTGCATTGATAAAGTTGCCTTACAAGCATCAGCTGTAGGGAATTTGCCTTTAGCTAAGCGTTAGAGCATCGGGCTAGAGAGCCAAGGGTCACTGGTTCGAGCCCCAGCGACGGCACTATCTTTATCACTATTCCTCGTCCTATTACACTTTCACTTTCATATGCAGAAAAAAAATCGTCCGACTAATATTCAAAGACATTAAAACGTCATTAATAAATAAGATTGATTTATGCGCATGATAAAGGAGTGCATATAGGTATTTTCGATATATTAAGTTAAATTTATAACTTTCTAATTTTTAATACAGGACAATGAACTTTGCATTTTTTTTCAGCTTTTAAGAACTGTATAGCTAATAAGAGTGTAATTTCGAATTCTTCTTGCAGAAAAAATAAGCTGCTGCATACAGGAAAACCAACGGTAAATATTGACATTTGGACGTCGTAAACGTGAAATATTGCAGATCTTACAAACGAGTAACGTTACTTTCAATTTGGGTACACTGATCATGATGTTATTCATTATATTTGCACGCCTATTTACTTACCTGTCTGTATTTTAGCCATATTGTCTTGGATATGTCACAAAGTAACGTCCTGTCACATACAGGTGTTTAGAAATACTCGAAAACTCGATAGCAAACTTATTATCTGCAGGTCACGCTATCATTCTCGTAGATAACCGGTTTCGTGGGAAATTATTACCCTTTATTTTTTTCTCCACACAATTTTCTTTGTAATGCATGTTACTTTTATTTACTTACATGAATGTATCTCAGATTTTTTCATTCTTAAAGACAATATATGCTAATGATGTTTATTCATAAAAAATAAAAATAAATGAATTTTCTAAATTTCCGGACTATTAATTATTCTGTGGCAAATTAGAAAGCCATCATAAACTTCCTGTTTTGAAAAAAGTGACACGCACTGAAAACATTGTATTTGTGCACGTGAGAACAAACAGAATGATGATTTTGTGATACTCATACAGAAGGTATGATAGTTCTGTCGACCTTAATTAATGCCATTATAAATGTCAATGAAAACAAATACTTATTTGTTACGTATTGCAATCAGGACCTGATCGTGAATCTGATTATATAAATATGTTTTACGTTAGTGCGGGCGGAGCCAGGTTGTACCGAAATATTGGTACTGTACTCTTTCAAGCATTGAGTGATGTGTTAACTTACTAAATCAGACCTACATGTATAGCTATACAGTGTATATTACAGTTAAGTTTCCTTTCTTGATTGCACACGCAATTACCATGCTACCTTTCCAGGTTGTTCTTGTTGTTATAACCATGTAGTTGTTATATATGCTCCACATTTTAAAAACTGACAAAATGGTAGGATATGCTTCTATTTAGCTGAATTCATGATGAAATATGTATATATATAATTTTGTCTAAAATTTATACAAAATAACACACGAATGTTTTTGACCAAGATTGGTTAAAATTGTCTTAAGTTCTTGATCATGAGAAGTCAAACATGTTAAAAGTTTACTAACACAAAAATGAAGAAAAAGGGCAACAAAGTTTGATGAGGAATTTCCCTGGTTCAGATGAGTTAAATCGTGCAGTTAGCGACTGGCATGTCACCAACCGCACTTACATATATATATATACAAAATGGAATTTGCTACATGTATTTTCTTAGGTATAGTTACAAATTAATTTCGCTTGAAGTCTCAAGAGTCATTTTCATTGAAATTGGAGTCAGTATCATTTATTGCTTCTTCAAATTGAATTGCTTGTTTTACTTCTATGTCACTAGCGACAGACAAACACATGAAATAATACCATTTATTTGACAGCACATCACTAGGATGCACTCCATCATCCAAATCTTTCTATGATGTCTTCATAAATTTTTTGATGTATTGTTTTTCTACCACGTTTCTTTGTGGAACATAACAAAAGGTCGCGATCCCTTTCTCACAGGTGTGGTAAAAGCAAATAATGCAGAGTTAATAGTTTTCAAATCTTCCTCAAAGTGCTTTTGCTGTAGTTGTCTGTCCTCTTCTGAATACATAGAATACTGCAGTTTTCGTTTCAATGTATTGAAATCATGAAATGTTTCAAGAGAAACAGATGGAATACATGTGGATTTCACAAAAACATTTTCAAGTGACTAAAAATAATTTGAAATATCTCTCAATTCAGAAATGATAGACTGCACATTTACTGTAGATCTAACATACTCAACATCTCAGTTCCACTGGAATGAGTATATTTGTTTCAGCAACTTACTAACTATATAGTTTTAGCAATAGAGAAAATGTATAGTTTCCACAATTAAAAATTGAATCAGTTCAGCACATAAAACTATAGTTGTTTTTTTTCAAATCGTGCAGATTTGTAAAACAGCAGATTTTCTTTTATGAATAAAAAATAGCTGTGAGATTATTTATCAAAACTGAAATTGTTATGGATTCAATTTTTTTCTTCCATTTTTTGTGTGTGCAAAATATCAAATAAAAAATTCTTACGAAAATACTTGTATGGCTTTTTATAGTATCATTTTGCGTCACTGTGATAAACTCCCTTTTTGTTGACAACCAGCATGTTGTTTTGTTGAAATTCTGTTTTCTAAATATATACCACTGCAATCTCTACCCAGAGTTGTCGTATGGAGTGCAAGGACCGTAACTTTGGGTGGAGATTGATACCACTGCAGATAGTCTTGTTCAATAAGACTCTTGTTGTCTGTGCAAGCGTCTGATTGAACGAGACAACACTACCGACACAATGATTTTTCGACCATTCAGAACTAGAGCAATGTGGCCTAGCCAGTGAAGTTATGTCAAGAGAATTTACGTCTTTAACCGGAAAGTATCAAATATTTAAGTATCCTATAGCTAGGTATAAGTTTTAAATCTTACAAAAATGTAACATTTGTTCGAGATTCGGCAAACGAGAACTTGTTTCGAGATCAAGATGGGCGAGACTACAGCGTGTGCGACTGGCGGCCATGTTAAGACAAGTTTTTCAGTTCCATAGGTACCGTATTGTGAATAATCTTTATTTTTCTTGCATACATGTTACCTATCCATGGGAGAGCTCCGCTCTCTATAAATCTCACCAGCAGCAACATGTACTGTTACAGCTGTCACATGTAAATGCCCTGATGGGACGTGATAATAAAAGATAATACAGCTGTTGAAAATGTTCAATAGTGAATGTTTAAACATTGCCTTGGAATTCGGACACTTCTTTAATTAAACTTTGTTTAATATTGCTTTCAATGATAATGTACTATGTATATAATTAGCTTACTGGCTTATAGGCCTACTACAGACATTTATATAATCGGCTAATAATTTATTGTTTTGTTTAAATTAAATGTTGTACCCCATTCTTCTTGAATTATTATGTGTTATCTAGGTACAAAGACAAACTCTTCTAGTCCGACTGACTATATAATCTCCTATTAATTGTTTTGATGGAGGGTGCACATGGTAGATGTCTAGATGACAGGTTTTTTGAACTAAAACTCATAAGAGATACATCCTGTGAAACAAGGAACCACTGTAAGAGGCTAGGAAAGGCAAAATATAATGGGTCCAGACTGGTATTCAAACATGGGACTGCTGAATTATAGACAGATGCTTTAACCAACTGAGCTACCTGGTCACTGGGTTATCAGTGCCAGCCCCACAACACAATATTGATTTTAAATCACTCGATCTTCAACATATAATTATTTTTGAGAGAAGATATGACGGACATGTACACAGCTGTACAATATTATTACTTCAGATGTCATCTCCAGTGTTGGAAATACATGTACACTTTAATTGTTTGGAGTGTCATTGGATTGGATTCAGGAGGTTTATGGTTTTTCAAATCAAGACACATTTGTATATAGGTTTTCTATTATATCCAATAAAATTTTGAAATCAATTGTTCTAGATTTATTTATTTATAACATTAGTAAAATTCCAATGTTTGTTTCAGGTCCACTAAGGATCTACAGAAATCCAAGGGACGACATTCAGCATGGAAAATGAGGATTTGCAGGAGGGAGGTATACACATTAATATATGTATTTGATAATCATATATACATTTTAGATTTGAAGTTATCAATGCAGTAACTTTCCATTTAAAATACTTTTTGTAATAAATTTTATATTTTATATGCATTCAGTACCTGGATATGTTATAAACATCAAAGTATTGTAGATCTATAACAGATCTTTGGTGAATACGGGACGACATGTTCAGATGTTGTATTCACTTGTAGTATTAGCAATCAATCAATAGTGTTACTGAGTCTGTAATAGAAAGGGTTGTGCTAAAGATTCATATATCCACCGAGGATCTAACCACCAAGTTAGGTGTTACTGAGTCTGTAGTACAAAGGGTTGTGGTGAGGATTCATATCTCCACTGAGGGTCTAATCACCAAGTTAGGTGTTACTGAGTCTGTAGTAGAAATGGTTGTGGTGAGGATTCATATCTCCACTGAGGGTCTAATCACCAAGTTAGGTGTTACTGAGTCCGTAGTAGAAATGGTTGTGGTGAGGATTCATATCTCCACTGAGGGTCTAACCACCAAGTTAGGTGTTATTGAGTCTGTAGTAGAAATGGTTGTGGTGAAGATTCATATCTCCACTGAGGGTCTAATCACCAAGTTAGGTGTTACTGAGTCTGTAGTAGAAAGGGTTGTGGTGAGGATTCATATCTCCACTGAGGATCAAACCACCAAGTTAGGTGTTACTGAGTCTGTAGTAGAAAGGGTTGTGGTGAGGATTCCTAATTATCTCCACTGAGGATCAAACCTACAAGTTAGGTGTTACTGAGTCTGTAGTAGAAAGGATCTAACCACCAAGTTAGGCTGTGGACCTCTTTCATAGTACTGTATATTGGGAATGGTTTGGTATACATTGTATATTTAAACTTAAGTTTTTTGTTATCCGTAGAAAAAAAAAAAAAAAAAATGCAGCAAATATTGATAAGAAATGTTGTAATATCAATTAAATGTCAAGGACGACATTTACAGTGGGCGATGTGTAGTTTATCAGTAAAGGCAACAGGTTTCCTACTTATAGTTATTCAAGATATCAAATGCTCATCGTTGTCTACTATTGTTCAGAAATTAACCACACCACTGTCTTATAACATGTATTAATTATCAGATAAAAAAAATGCACCAGGGCAGAGGCAAGAATTTAAACTCTCAGAAGGACTCGGCACCTTCTGATTAAAACCCAGGGTTACATCAGTTGAATTCAATGTGGTCTGTGAATGATGTGGTATTAACATGACATATATGTAGAGACTTTATTTAAAGAATATCAAAATAAATTGTGGAGGTGACAAATTCCAATAAGTGTGCAAAGAAAAAAATAACAAAATACAATATTTATTGTACTAAACATAATGGAATCCCTCTAGCCCCCTACTATCATACATATGCATTAGTATTATATAACTTGTCGCTTGTTCTCAATATACATAGGCCGCTATCCTAGGTCATGAATACATACATATACATGGTCATGCTACAGACATCGCCCTGTGAATACTTTAATACTGCATCACGAAAGAGAATTTCATGAATATAGTGTTCTCTAATTTAAAGTACTTAGTGATAATGAATAGCCCTACAGAATGGGCCTCTTGTTTCTGTAACACGTTGTCCATTAGTGAAATGTTACCCAATTAATTATTTGTTCCACATTTCCCCGATGGGATTAGTCTCCCTTAAATTGTTACAACAACAGGAATCGTATCAAAATAATTCTTTTTAATCTGCATATATATACCATGATACATGTATTTATATTTGTATATATGTGTGTTTGTATGACATCTGTTACACATTTGATATAACACTGTTATTTGAGGTATACGAAAGATTGTATAAATGTGAAAAAGGTTCAGTACTTTTGATATGTATGGCATTTCATTCAGTGCACATGGTCGTTTTGTTGGTGACAATTCTGACATTTTATAAGAGTGTTTTTTACTGATGGTAAGATTGCATGATACAAAAAACAATACAAAAACTTCAGGAATTGTTACCATTGGTTTAAAAACTAGCATTCAAAACAGCTGATATATTGGCCCAGGGAGTACAGTATTGTTTGTGTTTTTATTGTTATATATGATGACAACTGTGGGGAAGATCTGGTATAGTTTCTGTTTGACTGGACAGTGTATACCTAATGTTCATACCTGTGTACTCAGTGTACCTGTATAATCTGACTGTTACCTGTACAATTGGAGTGTTACCTGTACAATTGGAGTGTTACCTGTTCAAGGGAAGTGTTACCTGACTGTTACCAGTACACTTGGAGTGTTATCTGTACAATTGGAGTGTTATCTGTACAATTGGAGTGTTACCTGTACAAGTGGAGTGTAACCTGACTGTTACCTGTATACTTGGAGTGTTACCTGTACAATTGGAGTGTAACCTGTACAATTGGAGTGTTACCTGTACAAGTGAAGTGTTACCTGTACAATTGGAGTGTTACCTGTTCAAGTGAAGTGTTACCTGACTGTTACCTGTACAATTGGAGTGTTACCTGTTCAATTGAAGTGTTACCTGACTGTTACCTGTACATTTGGAGTGTTACCTGTACAATTGGAGTGTTACCTGTTCAAGTGAAGTGTTACCTGACTGTTACCCGTACAATTGGAGTGTTACCTGTTCAATTGGAGTGTTACCTGACTGTTACCTGTACAATTGGAGTATTCCCTGTACAATTGGAGTGTACCCTGTTGAAGTGAAGTGTTACCTGACTGTTACATGTACACTTGGAGTGTTACCTGTACAATTGGAGGGTTACCTGACTGTTATCTGTACAATTGGAGTGTTACCTGTACAAGTGAAGTGTTACCTGTACAATTGGAGTGTTAGCTGTACAATTGGAGTGTTACCTGTTCAATTGGAGTGTTACCTGACTGTTACCTGTACAATTGGAGTGTTACCTTTTCAAGTGAAGTGTTACCTGACTGTTACCCGTACAATTGGAGTGTTACCTGTTCAATTGGAGTGTTACCTGACTGTTACCTGTACAATTGGAGTATTTCCTGTACAATTGGAGTGTAACCTGTTGAAGTGAAGTGTTACCTGACTGTTACATGTACACTTGGAGTGTTACCTGTACAATTGGAGTGTTACCTGACTGTTATCTGTACAATTGGAGTGTTACCTGTACAATTGGAGTGTTACCTGTACAGTTGGTGCGATATCTGTTCAATCTATTACCTGTACAGTTGGTGTGATACCTGTTCTATCTATTACCTTACAGTTGGTGTGATACCTGTTCTATCTATTACCTGTACAGTTGGTGTGATACCTGTTCAATCTATTACCTGTACAGTTGGCGTGATACCTGTTCAATCTATTACCTGTACAGTTGGTGTGATACTTGTTCAATCTATTACCTGTACAGTTGGTGTGATACCTGTTCAATCTATTACCTGTACAGTTGGTGTGATACCTGTTTTCGATATATTACCTGTGCAATCTGAGCATTAACTAGAAGCTGTTCTGGTTTATATCGGACAGGCTTGTTTTGTATAAGCTGTTTTTCCTTGACCAGGGAATGGATGTAAAGATATACAACAAGTTTGTTCTTACTAGCTAGTAGCTACAAGGGAGGTACTTCTCTACACTTTGATTTTACAATGGGGAATTTGTTGAGTGGTACATTTGGGGTGTACGGTGAAAAGTATGATATCCCTCTAATCAACACGGGTGACTCAAACAAGGAAACTTACCTTCAGGATAATAAAGGTATATATTAATTTGTAAGATACAAAAATGTATATATATGAAATAATAAAATATGATATTCTGTAATATTTTGTGCCAGTAAAAATAAAATTGCAATTGCAACCATCTTTATCTGACATCACAGATGGCAGCAAGTAGGCTGGAGCTTATATGTGTATAAATACCTG
Source organism: Mizuhopecten yessoensis (assembly GCF_002113885.1). Classification (NCBI taxonomy): domain Eukaryota; kingdom Metazoa; phylum Mollusca; class Bivalvia; order Pectinida; family Pectinidae; genus Mizuhopecten; species Mizuhopecten yessoensis. The sequence continues at coordinate 52,205 of NW_018408807.1, read as the reverse complement.
CCCAATAAACAAGGGTTTCTAGAACCATCCAACCACCGACCACGGTCTCAACGTTGCTACTAGTACTGCTGAGGGCTTTCACCGCATCGCTGGAAACGCTAGCAATTTACACTAGTTATATATATTCCCCCCTTCAAGATGTCTTGTTCCATGACATGCTCTGAGGAATCCTGTGGGTCCTCCCTATGTACCAATACATCTTCTCTAACCACTGGTAACTGGCCTTACACGATGCCACAAGGTCACAACACTGCTACAAAAAGTAACGTTTTAGCAGGCACCCATCCAGTCCCTGACCATGCTCGGGATCGCCTCTCAGAGTTTTATACATCACTGGAAATCTAGTTTGCCTGTAAGGCAGTATTTTCCCGTCTAATTTCTTGGCTGTTACAATAGCTTAGAACATTCACTAATATTGGACTCCTGGAACCATGCTTTCCCTACATATAGCTTGCCCACTTTTTGAGAACCCACAATATCTCTTAGTAATTGGAAAATGATATTTGGGACTGGCCTGAAAAAAATCCTTCAAAAATCCTTGATTCTCTTGGTTTGTCAATCCAGGCTTTAAGTCAATGTCAGAATCAACATATTCTAAGTGTTGTCACAGTGAGAAACATGGAAGCTTGTCCTTCTTAGTCTAAGAATTTGATGTTTGGTTTAAGTAACATCATTCATACAACACACCTGTTTACTAGCATTAACAAGAGTTTAGTGTGTAGATGAATATGAAAGCAAAAATGAGTATACAGCCTGAATGGTATAGATATAGTCAGCCTGAAGGGTCCGCCTGAAGAGTATAGATATAGTCAGCCTGAAGGGTCAGCCTGAAGGGTATAGATAAACTCAGCCTGAAGGGTATAGATATAGTCAGCCTGAAGAGTATAGATATAGTCAGCCTGAAGGGTATAGATATATATCAGCCTGAAGGGTATATATATAGTCAGCCTGAAGGGTATAGATATATATCAGCCTGAAGGGTATATATATAGTCAGCCTGAGGGGTATAGATATAATCAGCCTGAAGGGTATAGACAAAGTCAGTCTGAAGGGTATAGATATAGTCAGCCTGAAGAGTATAGATATAGTCAGCCTGAATGGTATAGATATAGTCAGCCTGAAGAGTATAGATAAAGTCAGCCTGAAGGGTATAGATATAGTCAACCTGAAGGGTCAGCCTGAAGGGTATAGATATGGTCAGCCTGAATGGTATAGATATAGTCAGCCTGAAGGGGTATATATATAGTCAGCCTGAGGGGTATAGATATAATCAGCCTGAAGGGTATAGACAAAGTCAGTCTGAAGGGTATAGATATAGTCAGCCTGAAGGGTATAGATATAGTAAGCCTGAGAGGTAAAGATATAGTCAGCCTAAAGGGTATAGAGATAGGCAGCCTAAAGGGTATAGATATAGTCAGCCCGAAGGGTATAGATATAGTCCGCCTGAAGGGTATAGATATATATCAGGCTGAAGGGTATATATATAGACAGCCTGAGGGGTATATAGATATAATCAGCCTGAAGGGTATAGATATAATCAGCCTGAAGGGTATAGATATATAAATTATCAGCCTGAAGGGTATATATATAGTCAGCCTGAGGGGTATATAGATATAATCAGCCTGAGGGGTATAGATATAGTCAGCCTGGGGGGTATATAGATATAATCAGCCTGAAGGGTATAGATATAGTCAGCCTGAGAGGTAAAGATATAGTCAGCCTAAAGGGTATTGAGATAGGCAGCCTAAAGGGTATAGATATAGTCAGCCTGAGGGGTATATAGATATTATCAGCCTGAAGGGTATAGATATAGTCAGCCTGAGGGGTATAGATATAGTCAGCCTTAAAGGTATAGATATATTTCTATGTAAATGTACTTTGACTAAACATTGATGCTGTGACATGCTGTCCTGTAATAAGAAATGTGACATTATGATCTGTCAGCTTTGTGCTAATCTCAGATATGGGCTGTCTGTGAGCTAACCTCAGATATGGGCTGTCTTTGAGCTAACCTCAGATATATGGGCTGTCTTTGAGTTTATGCAGTGACATATGACATCCAATCCGTCCTATAAACCTGTTTATGTGTGAGTTCCATGTTGTTCTCCTGGGTATCTAAAGAGTTATGGTCCATGATTTTAATAGATTGTCATAGATTTTAATGAAACTTTTCAATATGTGTTGCTGTCATTTTGTTTCAAACCAAAATTGATTTATCTGTCTTGTGTATACATGAACGCACATTTTACTTCATATTAAACTTGTTACATTGAATTCCATGCAGTTATAATTGACGTCAAATAAATACCCCTTTGAAAATCTTCTTCAAACATGAGAAAGAAATAGGAGAATAATGGGTGTTATTATATATATATTGGACGTGAATGTTAGGGTATAGGGGTGTTATGGAAGAGATTTGTTAGCCTCTACATAACAGTTGTATATGAAACATGTAACATAAAACGATAGTTTGAGTCATTGATAAAAACCATTGATTTTTCTTTTACAAACAGGAAGCAGGATGGTTATAGAGTTAGTGTTGATCATTTGCCCATTACCGAGTGATTCTATGACCAATGGCCAATTCATGATCAGCTCACGATTGGGAGCTTTACTCTAATTAGATGTATGTTTACTAGTCCCTCAGTTATATATATACAAAGGTATCAGTAGTGTTTAAGTTGCCATACGGACCATAGAATGCATCACAAAGGAGATGGACAGTGAACTCAAAATAGGTAGGAGGGGGGGGGGGGGGGGGGGGGGGGGCAGTTTTGCTATTCTATCAGTGACCGAGCCATGCTTAAGGTTGCAGTTTGACTATTTTAACAGGGACCCTGTCATGTAGAACGGTGTCAATTTCCATTTATTTTTGTGTACATGTACTTGCAACAGAAGGGCACTTGGAAAATGTATCAGATTGAAATAATGTCTAAAAGAAAATTTCAAGCTGCCAATAGCAGCGAATAAATTTGAGCTAATTTTATTGTATTATTTTATGATAGAGATTCTACTGAAGAATTATACCTCTCTCCATGGGTCACTCGACTCAGATCTGGATCAGGATCCTTTACAAGTCATCCAGGTGCAGCTGGAGGACCGACACCTTGACACCAGTCCTGTGGTTAGTCCGACCCATCATCAACGACCCTCCGAAGTCTCTCCCAACTGCTACCTCGGCCTGGCAGCTGTCATGGCATCCCTTGGTGGTATCCTCTTTGGATACGACATTGGTAAGATCACACTTGATTTTAATGGCATTTAACCTTTTTGTTATTTATATATTGTACGTGATATATACTCTACCTGTGGTAAGGACATGGACCAAAATCCTTATAAGTGAGAAGGGATTAAATCGTCATCTAAATCTGATAAAATAGGGCTGGGGAGGGGTTGGCTATTGTATGCATTGCCTTATATGTTTGTTATAATATTGGAGGAAGAAAACAAACATTGTGCCATTCATTCAAAACAGAATGAAGGAAATTTAAAAAAAAAATGATTGTATACATAAGTTGATTAATCAGACATGAGTTGTAATTGAAAATAAGATATGAAGTGTTATTATGTCTCCCCTTCGAATTCTTCTTCTACTTCTTCGTCTTCTGGTTCTTCTAATCTGACTTTAACTTTAGGTATGCATATGCATCACCCACAGGAGGTGTGCAGTGCACTGGAATTAGGTCACTGTGACCTTCAGCTCAAGGTCATAGGTCAAATAAGTGCACATTTTCAGTAAATTCATGTCCGGCCCGTAAATTTCAAACCGTTAAAGATATCTTAATCAAACTTGAAGTATACCTGCATCACCCACAGAAGGTGTGCAGTGCACTGGAACTAGGTCTCATGCCCCACTATATACAATGTTATGGCCCTTTGTTTAATTTTAATACCGAAGTTTGTCCAGAGCATAAGTTCTATGTTATTTCACCTACATTGACCATACTTACCATATTTATGTATCTTGGGAAGGCGGAATTTCTCACACTAAAATAAGATTTTATGTCCCACTATATACAGAGTTATGGCCCTTTGTTTATTTTTAGCTCACCTGAGCTTTGCTCAAGTGACCTATTCCAATCACTTTCCGTCCGTTGTCGTCCGTCGTCCGTCGTGCGTAAACTTTTTACATTATCAACTTCTCAAGACCCAGGGGATGTAATTTTTTCAAACTGGGTCAGAATCATCCTTGGTAGATGAGGCTACCAAATTGTAAAATTGGGATTCCTACCCCAACCCTAGGGGCCAGGGCGGGGCCCAAAAGGGAAAATTAACCAATATTTCAAAAATCTTCTTCTCCAGACTCAGAGGTATTACAGTCATTTTCTCTGCATGGATGGAAAGATCATCAGGGGCTTTATTTAAATTGTAAATTTCAGGACCCCCGAGCTATCCGTTCTCCCTTGGGGAGGGGGTAAAGTTTACTATAGTTTATATAGGGAAACAACACTTTTGGGTATATTTTGACAATTTTCTGTTGGAAATTATTCTTACTTGGTGAGAATTATCCTTGAAGGAAGATGGTTTTAAATTGTAAAATTGGGATTCCTACCCCAACCCTAGGGGCCAGGGCGGGGCCCCAAAAGGGAAATTAACCAATTTTTCAAAAATCTTTTTACCCAGACTCAGAGTCCTATACTACAGTCATTTTCTCTGCATGGATGGAGAGATCATCAGGGGCTTTATTTAAATGGTAATTTTCAGGACCCCCGAGCTATCCATTTTCCCTTGGGGAGGGGGTAAAGTTTACTATAGTTTATATTGGGAAACAACACTTTTGGGTATATTTTGACAATTTTCTGTTGGAAATTATTTTTACTAGGTCAGAATCATCTTTGGTGGATGACGGTATCACATTGTAAACTTTGAATTCCTACCCCATCCCCAGGGGTTAGAGTGGGGACCCAAAGGGAACATTTACAAATATTTTAAAATTCTTATCCTTTGATGACATGACAAGTATTGTATTTCACTTAGTTTACATGCTGATTTCCACATCACATCGAAACAATAAAATAAAGCTACCAGTACCTATGATATAACTCAGGTGACCGCTAAGGCCCTTGGGCCTCTTGTTAATACCGAAGTTTGTCTACGGCATAACTTCTAAACCATTAAAGATATCTTAATCAAACTTCAAGTATACCTGCATCACTCACAGAAGGTGTGCGGTGCACTGGAATTAGGTCTCGTGCGACACTTCATACAGACTTATGGTCCTTTGTTTAATTTTACTACCGAAGTTTGTCCACTGCATAACTTTTCATGTTATTAGGGCCCCGCATCAAAGATGCGGGTGCGCTATACTAGTTCATCCGTCCGTCCGTCCGTCACAATCAAACAAGGTATCAACTGACCAAAGGTTAAGGTCACTGGGTCAAAGGTAAAGATCAAATTTTGTATCTTTTCCCGGATGAACATTTTGTTATGACATTATGAAGCAAAGTTGGTTGGAATTTAACAAAGAGTCAACTGACTTAAGGTCAAGGTCACTAGGTCAAAGGTTAAGGTCAAATTCAGTATCTTTTCACTGGGTGAAGCAAAGTTGGTCGGAATTAAACAAGGAGTCAGTTGACCAAAGGTCAATGTCACTGGGTCAAAGGTGAAGGTTAAATTTTGTATCTTTTCACTGGTGAACATTTCGTTTTGATACTTTGAAGCAATGTTGGTCAGAGTTAAACAAGGAGTCAATTGACCAAAGGTCAAGGTCACTTGGTCAAAGATCAAGGTCAAATTTTGTATCTTTTCACTGATGAACATTTTGTTATGACATTATGAAGCAAAGTTGGTTGGAATTTAACAAGGAGTCAACTGACTTAAGGTCAAGGTCACTGGGTCAATTTCAAGGTCAAATATTGTAGTTAAAGTTTATAGAAATAATAAGCCAATAGAGGAACCAGATTACAATCTGACGAAACTTGTTAAAACAATTTTACATGAATCAGAATAATTTAAAAGTGTAATGGTTTAGGATTTACACACCTTAATGTTGTTGTGACCTTTCTATTCTTCCAAATACGCATATTGGTTAATAAGGGGAGACATATGTTTTTGTTCATAAAAACAAATTTCTAGTTGATATAATAATTTACAAATATTCACTTCCTTTGATCCTGGAGCTTGGTTTGTATGGTCCTATATTTATATTGTTTTCCATTGGCTTGGTTGCAGGTATAATATCGGGGGCAGTCCTACAACTACAGGACCAGTTCTGTCTGTCCTGTTTCCAGAGGGAGCTAGTAATTAGCATCATGCTAGTAGGGGCCATGATAGGTTCCTTATTTGGAGGTAAGATTACAATTCTCAGGGCAGACACACGAGTAGGGGCCATGATAGGATCCTTATTTGGAGGTAAGATTTCAATTCTCAGGGCAGACACACTAGTAGGGGCCATGGTAGGATCCTTATTTTGAGGTAAGATTACAATTCTCAGGGCAGTAACACTAGTAGGGGCCATGATAGGATCCTTATTTTGAGGTAAGATTACAATTCTCAGGGCAGTCACACTATAGTAGGGGTCATGATAGGATCCTTATTTGGAGGTAAGATTACAATTCTCAGGACAGACACACTAGTAGGGGCCATGATAGGATCCTTATTTTGAGGTAAGATTACAATTCTCAGGGCAGTAACACTAGTAGGGGCCATGATAGGATCCTTATTTTGAGGTAAGATTACAATTCTCAGGGCAGTCACACTATAGTAGGGGCCATGATAGGATCCTTATTTTGAGGTAAGATTACAATTCTCAGGGCAGTAACACTAGTAGGGGCCATGATAGGATCCTTATTTGGAGGGAAGATTACAATTCTCAGGGCAGACACACTAGTAGGGACCATGATAGGATCCTTATTTGGAGGTAAGATTACAATTCTCAGGACAGACACCCTAGTAGGGGCCATGATAGGATCCTTATTTGGAGGGAAGATTACAATTCTCAGGACAGACACACTAGTAGGGGCCATGATAGGATCCTTATTTTGAGGTAAGATTACAATTCTCAGGGCAGTCACACTATAGTAGGGGTCATGATAGGATCCTTATTTGGAGGTAAGATTACTATTCTCAGGGCAGACACACTAGTAGGGGCCATGGTAGGATCCTTATTTTGAGGTAAGATTACAATTCTCAGGGCAGTAACACTAGTAGGGGCCATGATAGGATCCTTATTTTGAGGTAAGATTACAATTCTCAGGGCAGTAACACTAGTAGGGGCCATGATAGGATCCTTATTTGGAGGTATGATTACAATTCTCAGGGCAGACACACTAGTAGGGGCCATTATAGGATCCTTATTTGGAGGTAATATTACAATTCTCAGGGCAGACACACTAGTAGGGGCCATGATAGGATCCTTATTTGGGGGTAAGATTACAATTCTCAGGGCAGACACACGAGTAGGGGCCATGATAGGATCCTTATTTGGAGGTATGATTACAATTCTCAGGGCAGACACACTAGTAGGAGCCATGATAGGATCCTTATTTGGAGGTAAGATTATAATTCTGAGGGCAGACACACTAGTAGGGGCCATTATAGGATCCTTATTTGGAGGTAATATTACAATTCTCAGGGCAGACACACTAGTAGGGGCCATTATAGGATCCTTATTTGGAGGTAATATTACAATTCTCAGGGCAGACACACTAGTAGGGGCCATGATAGGATCCTTATTTGGAGGTCAGATTACAATTCTCAGGACAGTCACACTAGTAGGGGCCATCATAGGATCCTTATTTGGAGGTAAGATTACAATTCTCAGGACAGACACACTAGTAGGGGCCATGATAGGATCCTTATTTGGACGTTAGATTACAATTCTCAGGGCAGTCAAACTTTTGAATTATATCAAGTTTGAAGCAAAAGAATCGTATACAATTATTGCCTTTTGCAGAGGAAGTATAACTTAAATTTATCCAAATTTGATGTAGATCTTGTCACTAAACATTGACAATTTAAAACTAATATTGACATTGATTTAGAAATTGTGACACTGTGTTGATTGTGAAGTTGATTATATTTGAGGTAATTTTTAACCAATTTCACAACATAAGAATTGCTTAATTGCCAAACTTTTCACAATTTTCATGTGTGGCAAAATTTAAGTACATGTATATCTAAAAAGTACTTACAGTGACCTCTGTTTTACAAGATAATGGTGTAAATGGCTGCTGTCCCGTATAACAAATTAATTGAATATGCATGAGCAAAAGAAAGATACACAATTTTGTTGATATCAGAATTGAACTGAGGGCGTTAATGTTTTGGAGATTCAATCTGAAATAGGAACATTGGCAAGTGTGTAAAAGGGTCTGTTTTGTTGATGCTATGATCCTGTGACATGTATGTCTTGTCCAATCTAATATAAGTTTGTTGATATGATGATGCAAAATATGATATTTATTGGTTTTACTTTTTCTGTCAGTATGTATGCATGAGGTCCATTGGTAATCCACATTAGAGTCCTATTTGTTGTAAATGTGTTACCTGCTGGTATGTATATTTATTTATAATGATGTGAAGTAATTATCCCATGGTAAATCTTACCTGCAGGTTTTGTGATAGACAAGTATGGACGCAGACTGACCATCATTCTCAATGCTGTAGTGTTCCTGGTGGGGGCATTTATTCTGGCCCTCTCCACCAGTTATCCCCTTATAGTAAGTACTGCCACAGTGACGTTCCTATTGCCTAGTGTAATAGGTTTGTGATACCTATTACAACTGTGATGTTAGTGTACCAATGATCATGATGTGTCACAAAAAAGTGATGACATTCAGATTAGTGATTCACTCACTGTTTTCAGTCAAGAGTTGATTCTTCAACGTAAATTCATGAATGTTTTACTGTTTCAATTAACGTTTGTGGAACAAAGCCCATACGTCTGATTTTGAGAAAAGAGAGCAATTTATTTAAGAATTTTTGTACTTCACTTTGGAACTTTGTTTTATCCTTTGCAGTTATTTGGCCGCCTAGTCATTGGTATAGCCGTAGCGGTGTCCGCTACAGGAGAATGTGTGTACATATCAGAAATAGCCCCTGCTGTAAGTATCTACAGGAGAATGTGTGTACATATCAGAAATAGCCCCTGCTGTAAGTATCTACAGGAGAATGTGTGTACATATCAGAAATAGCCCCTGCTGTAAGTATCTACAGGAGAATGTGTGTACATATCAGAAATAGCCCCTGCTGTAAGTATCTACAGGAGAATGTGTGTACATATCAGAAATAGCCCCTGCTGTAAGTATCTACAGGAGAATGTGTGTACATATCAGAAATAGCCCCTGCTGTAAGTATCTACAGGAGAATGTGTGTACATATCAGAAATAGCCCCTGCTGTAAGTATCTACAGGAGAATGTGTGTACATATCAGAAATAGCCCCTGCTGTAAGTATCTACAGGAGAATGTGTGTACATATCAGAAATAGCCCCTGCTGTAAGTATCTACAGGAGAATGTGTGTACATATCAGAAATAGCCCCTGCTGTAAGTATCTACAGGAGAATGTGTGTACATATCAGAAATAGCCCCTGCTGTAAGTATCTACAGGAGAATGTGTGTACATATCAGAAATAGCCCCTGCTGTAAGTATCTACAGGAGAATGTGTGTACATATCAGAAATAGCCCCTGCTGTAAGTATCTACAGGAGAATGTGTGTACATATCAGAAATAGCCCCTGCTGTAAGTATCTACAGGAGAATGTGTGTACATATCAGAAATAGCCCCTGCTGTAAGTATCTACAGGAGAATGTGTGTACATATCAGAAATAGCCCCTGCTGTAAGTATCTACAGGAGAATGTGTGTACATATCAGAAATAGCCCCTGCTGTAAGTATCTACAGGAGAATGTGTGTACATATCAGAAATAGCCCCTGCTGTAAGTATCTACAGGAGAATGTGTGTACATATCAGATATAGCCCCTGCTGTAAGTATCTACAGGAGAATGTGTGTACATATCAGATATAGCCCCTGCTGTAAGTATCTACAGGAGAATGTGTGTACATATCAGATATAGCCCCTGCTGTAAGTATCTACAGGAGAATGTGTGTACATATCAGATATAGCCCCTGCTGTAAGTATCTACAGGAGAATGTGTGTACATATCAGATATAGCCCCTGCTGTAAGTATCTACAGGAGAATGTGTGTACATATCAGATATAGCCCCTGCTGTAAGTATCTACAGGAGAATGTGTGTACATATCAGATATAGCCCCTGCTGTAAGTATCTACAGGAGAATGTGTGTACATATCAGATATAGCCCCTGCTGTAAGTATCTACAGGAGAATGTGTGTACATATCAGATATAGCCCCTGCTGTAAGTATCTACAGGAGAATGTGTGTACATATCAGATATAGCCCCTGCTGTAAGTATCTACAGGAGAATGTGTGTACATATCAGATATAGCCCCTGCTGTAAGTATCTACAGGAGAATGTGTGTACATATCAGATATAGCCCCTGCTGTAAGTATCTACAGGAGAATGTGTGTACATATCAGATATAGCCCCTGCTGTAAGTATCTACAGGAGAATGTGTGTACATATCAGATATAGCCCCTGCTGTAAGTATCTACAGGAGAATGTGTGTACATATCAGATATAGCCCCTGCTGTAAGTATCTACAGGAGAATGTGTGTACATATCAGATATAGCCCCTGCTGTAAGTATCTACAGGAGAATGTGTGTACATATCAGAAATAGCCCCTGCTGTAAGTATCTACAGGAGAATGTGTGTACATATCAGATATAGCCCCTGCTGTAAGTATCAGGTCTCTGTTTGTCAAATCCAAAATCTCAACTTCATTTTTCAAGAACAGGGTGATAGTTGTTAACCAAATTTAAGCTATACAAAAATATGAGAGTTTTCACCTAGAATTAAGAAGTCAACTGGAAGGTTAATGACAAAGGATTCATGGCAGGGAAAAACATAAGTTTTGCTAATACATGATAAACATTGCTTATACATGATAAACATTGCTAATACATGATATACCTATATAGCATTTCTACTGCCCTGCATTTGATATGGCTTGGCTTATTACCAGGTATGGGGTTACTGTTTGATAAGTTTCTTACTCTCCACAAGTTAATCAAGGAAGACTCCATATAAAATCATTTAGTGTTTGGATGATTTCCCATGTTAACTTGATTTTATCAAACATGTTAGAATATGTATGTGAATTATATCAATAATGGCATATTAGAATAGGAGCATGACAGTCATTGACTGCTGAACATCAATTAAAGATTGTGCACAGTTTCTCAGACTTGACAGACAAGCTGAACTTGTTGTAAATATTTTCCTAAGAAAGCTTAGATTTGTCAAGCAATGAAATATAAGATGACACAATCCCATTTGTGTTTGCAGAAGAAGCGTGGAGTGCTAGTGTCCCTGAACGAGCTGGGCATTACTCTAGGACTTCTCCTGGCTTACCTTGTCAACTATTTCTTTATACAGGTTGACAATGGCTGGTATGTATAAAGTACTCTAGGACTTCTCCTGGCTTACCTTGTCAACTATTTCTTTATACAGGTTGACAATGGCTGGTATGTATAAAGGTCCATTACTGCCATGTGTACGTACATGCTGGTTTTACCCTGTGGAGAACCACCTTGTTACTCCCTTGACTAGAAGAATGTATCTTCTAGCTTTACCAACAGAGCGCTGGATTAAAGTAATCTGTAGTCCCAGATTCAATTCCTAATGAAGGGCACTTGGAATAATAACCTTGGTTACATATACATGTGGTTTTGTAACATTCCAGCACAGTTATACCCTGTTTAGGTGTATTATCACACAAAATTTCATTGTTTTTATTGAAATCAAAATATAAATGTACATACTATGACAAAATACAAGCACAGTTGAAACGATCAAGTCTTGTAAATAAAATTGTTTTTGTCAATTATATAATGACATTCACGTAAATTAAATTTATCTAGACAATCCTTTCCAAAAACATACTGATGTGAACTTACCTATATTGTTGCTAAAGAGGCACAGCTGTTGACAAAAAAGACAATAGATTCCATAGTAAGTAAAATGCAATGAAATACTCTGGACTGCTACATTTGAAGCAATTTTCATATCATACTGTGTTAAAAATCTATAGCCTAATGTTACCATATCATACTGTGTTAAAAATCTATAGCCTAATGTTACCATTTCCTATCAATCACCCTACATTCCTTAGGGTATCCAAGTGAGACCTACATTATTTATGCAAGACTATATCATGTCCTTGGGGTACCTATCTGTGTAGTCCGAATTTTTCTGACATTTTATCGACTTCTTTCATATCAGTCTGTCGTCGAATAACTTCAGAACTCCGGCTCTCTATAATATGCGGGAAATATGCGACCCGCGCCCGGAGTTCACTTCAAACTGATATTTTAGAAACAAATCATCACTTTCACACACATGTCGCACATGGATCGAAAGATCTATTCTTCATGCACAAGATGAACATACATAACATGCCTCAAACAACCAATACAATCACTAAAAACATATTTTTTCAAGTTTACTCTGTTTTACTCTAGTTTTTTGATAGCCCCGCCTTCTAATGCCACATGACTAAAAAATCTCGCCAGCCTACGTCATAACGTTTGGAAAAACTTTCGGTAATGCGAGATCTCGTCAAGTCATGTGACATTGCTCATGGACTAATTTCCATTAAAAACATGGGTTGGTATAGAAAACGTTGGAAAATACTTTTCGTAATGATCTTTGAAACATGTTATTGATACCACCTAGTGCATAAAGAATAGATCTTTCGATCCATGTGCGACATGTGTGTGAAAAGGACGATTTGTTTCTAAAATATCAGTTTGAAGTGCGCTCTGGGCGCAGGTCTCATATTTCCCGCATATTATAGAGGGCCGGAGTTCTGAAGTTAATCGACGACAGACCGATATGAAAAAAGTCGATAAAACGTCAGAATAATTCGGACTACTATCTGTGGACCCCGAATTGCTATTTTGGCTGATATTTGTTTATTTTCTGTAAGGCGGTACATGTTCGGACTGTCTGCGATCCCAGCAGTCATACAAGGTGTTGGAATGATGTTCCTTCCCAAGAGTCCGCGCTTTCTCATGTTGAAACGACAGGAAGCCAAGGTGAGTTGAAGGTCACACGGGGCAGATAACCAATTGAAACGCCATACAGTATTGATAAATGACTAGTTTAAATAGAATTAGTACGACATGTAAGAATTTAAGCATTGCAGTTTTATATATATTTGATTCCCTCTGTACATTTTGGGGCCAGAATAAATTTAATTAATATGTTTGATGTTGTTTAGTCCCAGGAGGTGTTGATGAAGCTGAGAGGCAAAGATGTAGAGAAAGAAATGAATGCTATGAAAATATCCATTGCTGGAGAAATGGTATGTAACAAATCAATTCATGATTCATAAAAAAATGTTTTTAATACCCTCCAAAATGGTTGTCAAATATAGATACATGTCTTTTAATGAAAAATGATTGTCAAATATACAAACATATCTTTTTATGCAGTAGTTTGATCCAGTCTGTTTACTTCCTAAGACAACCCATAACAGTGGATCCATTATATTTACCTCCCTGGACAGCCCGTGGCAATAGATTGATCTATTGTATTTACCTCCCTGGACAGCCCATGGCAATAGATTGATCTATTCCATTTACCTCCCTAGACAGCCGATGACAATAGATTGATCAGTTCTATTTACCTCCCTGGACAACTCATGGCAATAGATTGATCAATTCTATTTACCTCCCTGGACAGCTCATGACAATAGATTGATCAATTGTATTTACCTCCCTGGACAACCCATGGTAGTAGATTGATCAATTGTATTTACCTTCATAGACAGCCCATGACAATAGATTGATCAATTGTATTTACCTCCCTAGACAGCCCATGGCAGTAAATTGATCAATTGTATTTACCTCCCTAGACAGCCCATGACAATAGATTGATCCATTGTATTTACCTCCCTAGACAGCCCATGACAGTAGATTGATCTATTCTATTTACCTCCCTGGACAGCCCATGGCAATAGATTGATCAATTGTATTTTCCTCCCTGGACAACCCATGGCAGTAGATTGATCAATTGTATTTAACTTCCTGGACAGCCCATGGCAATAGATTGATCAATTGTATTTTCCTCCCTGGACAACCCATGGCAGTAGATTGATCAATTGTATTTACCTCCCTAGACAGCCCATGGTAGTAGATTGATCAATTGTATTTACCTCCATAGACAGCCCATGACAATAGATTGATCAATTGTATTGACCTCCCTAGACAGCCCATGGCAGTAAATTGATCAATTGTATTTACCTCCCTAGACAGCCCATGACAATAGATTGATCCGTTGTATTTACCTCCCTAGACCGCCCATGACAGTAGATTGATCTATTCTATTTACCTCCCTGGGCAGCCCATGGCAATAGATTGATCAATTCTATTTACCTCCCTGGACAGCCCATGGCAATAGATCGATCAATTCTATTTATCTCCCTAGACAGCCCATGGCAGCAGATTGATCAATTGTATTTAACTTCCTGGACAGCCCATGGCAATAGATTGATCAATTCTATTTATCTCCCTAGACAGCCCATGGCAGCAGATTGATCAATTGTATTTACCTCCCTGGACAACCCATGGCAGTAGATTGATCAATTGTATTTACCTCCCTAGACAGCCCATGACAGTAGATTGATCCATTGTATTTACCTCCCTAGACAGCCCACGACAGTAGATTGATCAATTGTATTTACCTCCCTAGACAGCCCATGGCAGTAGATTGATCAATTGTATTAACCTCCCTGGAAAACCCATGGCAGTAGATTGATCAATTGTATTTACCTCCCTGGACAACCCATGGCAGTAGATTGATCAATTGTATTTACCTCCCCAGACAACCCATGGCAGTAGATTGATCTATTGTATTTACCTCCCTAGGCAACCCATGGCAATAGATTGATCAATTGTATTAACCTCCCCAGACAGCCCATGGCAGTAGATTGATCTATTCTATTTACCTCCCTGTACAGCCCATGGCAGTAGATTGATCAATTGTATTTACCTCCCTGGACAGCCCATGGCAATAGATTGATCAATTGTATTTACCTCCCTGGACAACCCATGGCAGTAGATTGATCAATTGTATTAACCTCCCTGGACAACCCATGGCAGTAGATTGATCAATTGTATTTACCTCCCTGGACAGCTCATGACAATAGATTGATCTATTCTATTTACCTCCCTAGACAGCCCATGACAATAGATTGATCAATTCTATTTACCTCCCTAGACAGCCCATGACAGTAGATTGATCAATTGTATTTACCTCCCTAGACAGCCCATGGCAGATGATTGATCTATTGTATTTACCTCCCTAGACAGCCCATGGCAATATATTGATCTATTCTATTTACCTCCCTAGACAGCCCATGATAATAGATTGATCTATTCTATTTACCTCCCTAGACAGCCCATGACAGTAGATTGATCAATTGTATTTACCTCCCTAGACAGCCCATGGCAGTAGATTGATCAATTGTATTAACCTCCCTGGACAACCCATGGCAGTAGATTGATCTATTGTATTTACCTCCCTGGACAACCCATGGCAGTAGATTGATCAATTGTTTTAACCTCCCTGGACAACCCTTGGCAGTAGATTGATCAATTGTATTTACCTCCCTAGACAACCCATGGCAGTAGATTGATCCATTGTATTTACCTCCCTAGACAGCCTATGGCAGTAGATTGATCAATTGTATTTACCTCCACAGAACCAGACCTGCTGTAGTTTGTTCAGCAGTGTAGACAATATGAGAGGTCGGATGCTGATAGGGGCTGGGCTTGTCTTCTTCCAGCAGTTCACAGGCCAGCCCAATGTCCTCTATTATGCTCCGACTATTTTTGAGGCAATAGGGTTTGGGTCACATTCTGCTGCTACCCTAGCAACAGTAGGACTAGGAGCTGTTAAGGTAAGCAGTTCACAGATGTGGATGATATTTAAAAATAACTGCTGTAAACTTTAAGAATTAACTGAACCAGGAAAGCATGCAATATTTGAGAGTTGTTTATTACTGTTTAAAACATTTTACTTTGGAAATTATTAAAGTTTTGTTATTGATAAAAATTCCAAGTATTGCAAATGAAGAAGAAAATATATTATCAATTTAACTTCCTTATTGATGTTTACAGGTTGTGATGACCGTGATTGCCTTACTATGTGTGGATAAGTGGGGTAGAAGGAAGTTTCTCCTGACCGGTGCTATTCTGATGGGAGTTGCCATTCTGTGTCTGGGTTTAGTAACCCATCTCCAAAACCATACCCTTAGCAAAGAGACATGCTCAGAGACCGAGGTCTGTGTGCCTTCCTCTGGAAACCATATACATCAAGTTTTTCTGTACAATCAATCATACAGCATCACTGGGGTTAACCTGACTAACTCAGGCTTAGCTACTCAGTCTAACTCTACTGGTGACACACCTCTGGTACATGGGGACAAGGCAGGGAGAGTGGTGGCTTTTATATCCCTGATGACATTTGTAGCAGCTTATGCTATAGGATTTGGACCAGGTATAAATCGTTAATGATTGGCTAATACTATCACATCATTGGTATGTACAGGGGAGGGGGGTGTTGGAGTGAGGGATAGAATATATGTCCCCTCGGCCACTTTACATGGGAGCGTCTGTAAAATAACTTGTTTAGGCTTTGATTACTCTACGGCTAGAAGTCCAACATGTACAACCCGTAAACGTCATATGTAGATACATCTTTAGTGGTACGCAACTTCATTAAAAGTAGGTCAATATGATCTATACTTTCTGCTGCAATGAATTTGGTAAGACTGCCTTCAGCTCCATTGCTATCAATGCAGGAGTGAGGACCTAATTAGTCAAATGTATGTTATAGTAATATTTTCTAGTTTAAAAAAAACGTGCTAGGCTAACAAATGTTGCACTGTAACAGATTTAGAGAAATATCATCTTGATTCACGTTATATGTTAATATAGTCACTATCTGTAATCCCTTGACCTTGTAAAAGTGTGTTGACCTCTAACCTGATGATTTTATTTGCCACAGTGACATGGCTGGTTCTGAGTGAGATTTTCCCAGCCTCGGTGAAGGGGCGAGCTATTGGCATGACAACAGTGCTCAACTGGGGTACCAATCTGGTCGTCTCCTCAACATTTCTTAATGTTATCGGTGAGTACTCTGGTGAAAGGGAATGTTAAATTGAATTTACAAATAAATAGACATATCTCTGTTTGAATTGTCTATTTATCTTCCATAATACATGTATCAGTTTTGCATGCAATAAAACTGTGTTATCCTGGTAAAATTTATTTTGATGTTTGAATCTGCTTGGCTTCAGAAATTATTAGTTTTCATCTGCGCACCTTAAGACTAATTAAAAATGCAAGACTTTGAAAATTATGAGCCACTATCCTTAAACATGTCAAATAAAAAGATGTATACATGAAGTGTGAATGTTATGTACATACTGATTTTGTCCTTGAACTTCAGATGAGTTGGGAGTGTCCTTGACCTTTTTCATATTCAGTCTGATCTGTGCTTTTTCTACTGGATTCATATTTCTGTTTGTCCCGGAGACAAAAGGCCGATCCCTTGAACAGATATCTTCAGATCTTACAAAGAGGTAGGTACTAACAACAAATAACTGCTACTTAATTATGAGTTACATAATTCATGTAGTACATTTCTGATTTAATCAGTTTATAATTAAGACAGCTATGTGATTAGTTTTGATCGATGTGTAGAGCCATAGCCGTCTGTGTTGTCGGTTGAGTTGTAGTATCTGGACAAGCAAGTTTGGTTGTAATAACTATAATAACTGTAATAACCCAGCATAAAAGTTTGTCATCCAAATTTTGGAAAAGTTAAGGTGATGTAACATTTGTAAAATTTAATATTCATACTACTTCATAGTACAAACATTAGTGGGTACAATTAACATACAAATTCATAATATCTGCTGTAAAATCCTCTTTGTTTGTAAACAAGTACAGTTGAACCTTGTTATCTCGAAGTCAAAGGGATTGTAGAAAAACTTTGAGTTATCCGAGTATTCAAGTAGAGCGAGGTTTCCATGTTTGGTCAAATATGAGACTATCTGAGTTGTTGATTTTTCAGACAGTTAATGTCTATAAACAGTCAAAACTGACTTGCTGTCTGCGACCTTGAACTTCTCATGTGAAAATTAAAGTGAGCAAGTCTTTATACAAATTACTGTATTGAAGCATAACATGGACAAATATATTTTCTGTCATAAGTTTGATTGAAAATTATTATGAACTAACGTAAACTGTTCAATAAGAATGTTGTTTGGAAACATTGAATGGCGAATCACCCAGGCATATCGTCTAATATATACTCACATTTTGCTAAGGATCACCTATATTTTGAAAAAAAAAATCAAAATGTTAGAGAGGATATTATATTTTCCTTCCGTACTGTTTTGAACATCCTGTGAGGGTGTGTTAGTCAACCATAAAAGCGTGTGCATGCTTTTCCACGGTACACCCGTTCAAAAGTTAAGCTAGGCCAAGTAAGGCCTTGTTCGAATTGTTAAGGAAATTGATTTGATGAATATTCTTTGCGTGTTTTTGTTTTAATATGACACAAAGACGAACCAGACAACGGTTAAATGACAGTGAAATGAATCATCGAAATGCTGCAAGCTAGCATGTCTCAACCTCAGGTTGCAGCAGACCTTGGGGTGTCTCAAAGTGGGGTGTCAAGAATGTGGAATCGTTTCCAAACTTACAGAAACCCTTCCAGACGTCCGTTAGAGTATGGAGACAACCTGGGGAGAGGTTCCAGGCAGGTAACGCTGTGGAATATGACTGATATGGCGGAGGTTCAGTGATGGTGTGGGGAAGCATAAGCCTTCGTGGGAAAACTGACCTCCATGTCTTCCATAATGGTACCGTTACGGCCTGGATTTACTGCGATCAAATCCTTGGTGCTTATGTCAAACCCTACGCTGGCACTATCGGCCCTGACTTCATCCTTATGGACGATAATGCTAGGCCACATAGAGCAAAGGTGACTGAGCAGTATCTACAGCAAGAGACTATTCAACGAATGGATTGGCCAGCCCACTCGCCGGATCTAAATCCCATCGAGCATGTGTGGGATATGCTGCAGACAGCTCTCTCTGCCAGAAATGTTCTGCCAAGAACGCTCCAGGAGCTGGGAACAGTTTTGGTAGCTGAGTGGAACGCTATCCCACAAAACCAGATACGCGATCTCATTCGGGGCATGTGCAGACGTTGCGAAGCTGTAATTGATGCTCAAGGGCGTCACACTCGATACTAAAACAGTTTCTGATTATTTAGGATGAGTTTTGTTTAATTTAAGTTTTTTAGGGAATACCTCGTTGCTACCAGTTTTAAGGGTACCGGTAACCCTTTTCCTGCGACTCATTTTCCAACTAATTACGATTTTTGGAATTTTTGCATGCTGATGAATTAAAAGAACAATCAATTTTCCAAAAATAATCTCAGTATTAACCAAATAAAATATTTATTTTCACATTTGCCCAAAAATAAAAGTGATCCTTAGCAAAATGTGAGTAGTATATGTATTACCAGTAAAGATTGTAAGATTGATTGGTGAAAATTTAAAAACAAATCTTCCAGATATTAAAGCGATACTTTGATGAAGTATTTTTGCTGTTGGAATCAATATTTTACTTTCAGATATCCAGAGTTTTTTAAGTTTTCAGAGTTTGAATTATCTGAGTTGTAATTACTTCGGTAAAGAAGAGTTTTGGCCGGACCAAAGAAAGTTAAACGAGGTCTTAGAGTTATAAGAGTTTGAGATGACAAAGTTTGACTGTAGTTAATGATGATAGTTGATCATAACTTACTAACATATCTATCTACCAACAGCTGTGTAGTGGGGAAATGTCCCTGTTCCTGGTAAGATCTTTCTGTCTCCAATCACGGGTGGTGGTATTTGTTGACACAGAAGTTACGTTTTACTTGTGTTTCATTTAATTTACTGCACAGACAATACAATCTCTACACCTGTCAACAGATTGTTAGGTCACCTGCCATAAGGGCAAGTAAGCTTATGCCATGGTCCATATTCAAATATATTCATGTAACCCTGGTAAAATACTAGCCGCTTCCTACCGACTCCGGTAGGGAGAATTTCTCTTTAGCTTATTCGGTAGAGCGTTAGGTTAGTAAGCCAGAAGTCCTGGGTTCGACTCCTAGCGGAGGCAATGAAAAACAATGACCTCTGTTACATTGGAGCCCAGGTAGGGACTCGGGTAATATTGACAAATATACTCAGCAATACTTTCACAAGAATCGCTATGACCCCTGGAAAACTCGGGACGAGTTCTTTCCTGGAGGGGGAGGATGTCACCCTGGTAAAATACTAGCCGCTTCCTACCGACTCGGCTAGGCAGAATTTCTCTTTAGCCCATTCGGTAGAGCGTTAGATAAGTAAGCCAGAGGTCCCGGGTTTGCCTCCTAGCGGAGGCATTAAAAATGACCTCTGTTACATTCAAATGAATAATCTTTACCAACTGTCATGATCAAAGGCCACAAGGAAGTGGTCTGGTGTCGTGATATATATGGCAAAAAGCGTGTTGTTTTTTCAAATGGATGATCTTGATCCACTTTCAATTATCTTGACCCAAGTTCAAGGTCAAAGGTGTCAATTGTAATAAAATAATTACTCACTAAATGACCAAGGGCGGCCTAGGGTGGTGGTATTTAGCTAGTAGCATGCTGAAATGAAGGCCCATTGAGCCTCTTGCTTGAAGTTTATGTTTTATCCAGCAACCAGCACGGGTGTTTTTATAGCAGTAATCAGTGCTGCTGTTGTGGTTTATTCAGTAAAAAAAAAAAAAAAAAATCTGTAAAAATATAGGTGCATTTAAAATCTGTTTCATTTCCTTTTATTAAAGCACAAAAAAATACAGCAATAAACTGAGGAATGTATTCCAGTATACGTACTTTAAAATGTTGCAATATTATGCCTGAATTAATTGTAGAGGGAGATGCCAAATGTCTCCAGCATATTAAATTGTTATTTACATCCAATCATCAGATAAATAAGTATCTTATTCTTTAACACAATTGATAGTTTTGCAAAGTACAATTAATACAGTTTACCTCAGCTGTGATTTATTCATACATGGTCATATAATTATATTATGCATGTTTCATCGAGAAAAAATATGCTGGTAGTGGGGTATTTAATTCCTTTTTTTTTGCTTGGTGATTGGATGATATAATAATTGGGTCAAATATTGTAAAATATGATAAAACCTGTTTATTTTTATACATTTGTATAGTCACAATCAACTGTTATTAGAAGGTCTTCATTCGCTGACATTCTTTAAGAGCTTCATACTTTTCTGAAAGATATTTAATTATTCTTTACTTCAAATTTCAGAAAGGCCAGTGAAATCAGAGTGAATGTGAACAGTTAATTACTTTTACAGAGTGAGACCTGGTACATGTGATATCATTTTAGTGTCAAGTGGTGGAAACCAAAATCGAACCCACGTTATTAATGATCCTGTGAAAGTAAAACATGTATTATGGAAAAAACATTCAAAGTACGTTGTAATATAGAACAAGGTTTTATTTTATTTTCAGAACACCGATGGCAATGGTCAATGTACGACTGGGAACTCTTTGGTGCTGTAAGTCGCTAACAACGGAAATCAAACTGTCGTCAGGGTACAGACCTGTTCCAAACGTACGCATGTCCTCACTGACTGTAAGCTGAAGGTCATCGAAGACAAAGGAAGGTTATTATTGCAGTAGAGACGAGGTCATCAAAGACAAATGAAATTGACCAAGTTGAACTCTCTTAGAACATGTTCTAGTCATGAAGATTATCAAAAGAATTAGATGGAGGTTTCAGACTGTAGTGAATGGGGTCAGGACTTTAGACTGTAGTGAATGGGGTAGGACTTCAGACTGTAGTGAATGGGGTAGGACTTCAGAAAGTAGTGAATGGGTTAGGACTTCAGACTGTAGTGAATTGGGTAGGACTTCAGACTGTAGTGAATGGGGTAGGACTTCAGAATGTAGTGAATGGGGTAGGAATTTGTGCAATGTTTATTAATAGTTATAAGAAATTGTCTAGATTATTAGCTGTAGTTTCTAGCCCCAGTTTAAAGATATATTTTAGCTTCAATTTTTTCTTAACTTGTGCAGATTTTTCCATACGAAATATTTACTGTGTTACTATGGTCTTTCGTCAAGTAAATTGGTTAATAAATCTACGTGTTACACCAATTATTTTACTGTGATGGGGTTTCACATATTTCGAACCTCACAAAATGTTTTCAAATCAAATTTAATGTGATTTTGTTTTTGCCCTGATAATCTATGTTTTTGAATCTCATTCGTAAGCATTTTATTTTTCTATTTTATATACATCAATTCATGTATTGATTTTTTTCACAATTAAGCATCTTAATTTGATTAAGTGTTTGATGGAATGTACATTGTAAGTGTGTCATGCTGCTTCTGTATTTTATAGTATGTACATGCAATTATATATATTTTCTTACCCAAGTCCAACTGATGGCTCTAATGAGTAAAGAGTCTCTGTTTCAATCCACAGTAATCAGAATCTCAAACTCAATCCACAGTAATCAGAATCTCACATTCAATCCACAGTAATCAGAATCTCACACTCAATCCACAGTAATCAGAATCTCACACAATCCACAGTAGTCAGAATCTCACACTCAATCCACAGTAATCAGAATCTCACACTCAATCCACAGTAGTCAGAATCTCACATTCAATCCACAGTAATCAGAATCTTACACTCAATCCACAGTAATGAGAATAGCACACTCAATCCACAGTAATCAAAATAGCACACTCAATCCACAGTAATCAGAATCTCACACTCAATCCACAGTAGTCAGAATCTCACAGTGTGAATCCATTTTATTGCTTCAAGTAATCCGGATTTCTAACTCAAATCCATATGATCTCCCCCAAGTTATCAGGATTTCTAACTCAAATCCATATGATCTCTCCCAAGTAATCAGGATTTCTAACTCAAATCCATATGATCTCCCCCAAGTAATCAGGATTTCTAACTCAAATCTATATGTTCACCTCCAGTAATTACACTGTATGTAACAGCCAAGGGATATGAGGGGAAATACTGCCATACGGCAAGCTAGTTTTTCCAGCAATAAAATATCCCTGGGAGGCACTCGCTAGTTCAGCAACATTGAGCATGGTTAGTGGGTGTGGATGGGTGCTCGCCTGCACTTTACATTTGGTGTCAGTAGTGGCTAGTTCCCGTTAGTTAGGGAATGGGTACACAGGGAGGCCCTACTGGATTACCAAGACCCAGTTTGTGGATGAGACTTCTCAGAGTGTAACAGCCAAGAACTAATAGGGGAAAATACTGCCTCACTGGCAAGATAGATGGGTGCCCTCTTGCATGTTACAATTACAATCTTTTGCTCACCCCATATCATTAAAATCTCTTAAACACTCAAAAATCATCCCAAAACTAATAAAATCCCTACCTCAAATCCATTTGATTACCCCAACTAATCTGTCTCTTATTCTAATTTTTTGATCACCCCAAACTTATCATAATCTCTTGAACAAGTGCAAGAAAAAATGTCTGTAATATAATGCCACACATTTCATTTGCAGGTTCTCTTAAAGCTTATAATTACTGCCAACATCTTTTTTATGATTGATCAAGCTATTATGAGACCAAAATTTTACCAATTGTTGAAAGATTTGAAACACAGCCAGTCTGGAAAATCATAGACTCTGCATTGTTAGTAACCCATTAATCATAGACTCTGCATTGTTAGTAACCCATTAATCATAGACTCTGCATTGTTAGTAACCCATTAATCATAGACTCTGCATTGTTAGTAACCCATTAATCATAGACTCTGCATTGTTAGTAACCCATTAATCATAGACTCTGCATTGTTAGTAACCCATTAATCATAGACTCTGCATTGTTAGTAACCCATTAATCATAGACTCTGCATTGTTAGTAACCCATTAATCATAGACTCTGCATTGTTAGTAACCCATTAATCATAGACTCTGCATTGTTAGTAACCCATTAATCATAGACTCTGCATTGTTAGTAACCCATTAATCATAGACTCTGCATTGTTAGTAACCCATGGTAGTCTAGTTTCATACCTTCACTTTCACCAACACTGTACAATCAAAATTGGGTTACTGATGTTGTGAAATTTTGATAATCTGGACCCGCTTATTTCTGGAGGAGTTATATTTATTATTTAGTGCAATCCCTACTTTCCTTGGTTTTTGGAGCGTTTTTGTCCCGGAGTTTGAAGTGTTCCGACGAGAGACACTCCACTGTATACAAGGACATTGCTAAGCTGTATTAATTACAGCAGCATGGACTCAATGACTCCTTCATTGTGTACTCAATGACCCCTTTATTATGTACTCAATGACTCCTTTATTATGTACTCAAAAACTCCTTCATTGTGTACTCAATGACCCCTTCATTGTGTACTCAATGACCCCTTCATTATGTACTCAATGACTCCTTTATTATGTACTCAATGTCTCCTTTATTATGTACTCAATGTCTCTTTTATTATGTACTCAATGACCCCTATATTGTGTACTCAATGACCCATTCATTATGTACTCAATGACTCCTTTATTATGTACTCAAAAACTCCTTCATTGTGTACTCAATGACTCCTTCATTGTGTACTCAATGACTCCTTTATTATGTACTCAAAAACTCCTTCATTGTGTACTCAATGACCCCTTCATTGTGTACTCAATGTCTCCTTTATTATGTACTCAATGTCTCCTTTATTATGTACTCAATGACCCCTTTATTGTGTACTCAATGGCTCCTTTATTATGTACTCAATGTCTCCTTTATTATGTACTCGATGACCCCTATATTGTGTACTCAATGACTCCTTCATTGTGTACTCAATGACCCATTCATTATGTACTCAATGACTCCTTTATTATGTACTCAATGTCTCCTTTATTATGTACTAAATGACCCCTATATTGTGTACTCAATGACCCCTTCATTATGTACTCAATGACTCCTTTATTATGTACTCAATGTCTCCTTTATTACGTACTCAATGACCCCTATATTGTGTACTCAATGACTCCTTCATTGTGTACTCAATGACTCCTTTATTATGTACTCAATGACCCCTTTATTATGTACTCAATGTCTCCTTTATTATGTACTCAATGACCCCTATATTGTGTACTCAATGACTCCTTTATTGTGTACTCAATGGCTCCTTTATTATGTACTCAATGTCTCCTTTATTATGTACTCAATGACCCTTATATTGTTTACTCAGTGACCCCTATATTTTGTACTCAGTGACCCCTATATTGTGTACTCAATGACTCCTTTATTATGTACTCAATGAATCCTTTATTGTGTACTCAATGACCCCTATATTGTGTACTCAGTGACTCCTTTATTGTGTACTCAATGTCTCCTTTATTATGTACTCAATGACCCCTATATTGTTTACTCAGTGACCCCTATATTGTGTACTCAGTGACCCCTATATTGTGTACTCAATGTCTCCTTTATTATGTACTCAATGACCCCTATATTGTGTCCTCAATGTCTCCTTTATTATGTACTCAATGACTCTTTCATTGTGTACTCAATGACTCCTTCATTGTGTACTCAATGACTCTTTCATTGTGTACTCAATGACTCCTTTATTTTCTGTATCAGTTAATGATTTATAACATATTATGATAATATCATATATACTCATCTAACTCACTACTCTTTGTGATCTTGTACATGATCTTGTTTAGGTTTGTGTGACGTTATGATGTTACTTGCTCACTATACTTTATTCCTGACAGCAGACTCAAATGTCAGATTACTGCAAGGTTGCTCTACAATGTTTTCTCCAGGTCTTTCATCTGCTTTTATACTGCCACTGATCTTCCCCGTTTCCCTTTGTGTTTGCTGATTGCTATGAAGGGCTATCATCACCCGAATATTAGGCGATATTCTGCATATGAAAGGAGTGGATGCACCCGTGTACAAAGATTTGACATTGCAGACATATTAGACTTCTGACTGTCTTCTGTCGCTTGGTTTAAAGTTTGGTACCAAATGTTCCAAGAGTTAAAAATGACATGGCCAGATCTAGAATACAAACCTGAGGCCTTCTAACTCGAGCCCAGGGAAATAATCTTCCTTTTGAGCTGTCACCAGTGGTATACCCAGTGGAGTTTCATTCCACGTTTCACTCTGCTTTCTGTGGTCTTCCTTCTGTGGTCTTCCTTCTGTTTTCCTGTGTAATTAGTTATTGGTAATGACATGTGATTTAATTAATTATCTTCCTCACTCAATTTTATTATCAATGTTGTGAATTTGAGGTGTATGGCTGTTTTCCATCATTCTGAATGGTATTGGTTTACCTGTAGTACATGACACTAATTTTTATTTATCATTTAAAGAGATTATTTCATACAACTGTACATTATAAGATTGCATGAACAACAGAACAGCCAGATCAGCAGGAGGGGGAAGATCATATCTAGTTGTGAAAATTGAGGAGGGGAATGCTTTTTTTCTCTTACCCTGTCAGTCTATTTATACCTATAGGAATCAGTGTTGGAGACAGGACAGTAAGAGAAAACAGAATCTTTACATTTCATGTGCCATAGGAAACAAAAATGTATTTTTTAAGAAGAGGAAGTATTAACCAGTTGATATGTTGGTCAAAATAAGGTCAGGAGACAACCAGACTATTTGTGAAAAAAAAAGGCATACTGGAAGGTGTTTAATAACAGCCAAAATTTGATCCGGAGACAACCAGACTCATTGCCAAAAGTTTGGACATCAATTATCTTGAAAACTTTATTTTTTGATAATTGAATTATTTTATAAAGAAAAGCTCTCATAGCTGAAGTTGTGTAATGTTATGAAGAAATGATCCAACTTTTCAGAAGATTGTCATTTTTGACGCTGTATCATTTATCAAATACTTGTCAAAAATGTTCTGTCTTGATTGCAGTTACTGAATCTCAGTTATTATGGTAAAATAAATAGTCTTTTTACATGTATTTTAAAAAAATTTAATGTAACATACTTTGACAGATCAACTTGATATAGTTTTATTACTGTAATGTCCACACTGACTAGAAAATCTCTACTAACTGCAAATTGTGTACGTACATGTATTGATGTGATTACTTACGATTTATTGTGACAGCAGTATTGACACTTAAAAGATGTACGCTACTTTACAGTTACTGGGACACACTTAAGATGTACGCTACTTTACAGTTACTGGGACACACTTAAGATGTATGCTACTTTACAGTTACTGGGACACACTTAAGATGTATGCTACTTTACAGTTACTGGGACACACTTAAGATGTACGCTACTTTACAGTTACTGGGACACACTTAAGATGTACGCTACTTTACAGTTACTGGGACACACTTAAGATGTATGCTACTTTACAGTTACTGGGACACACTTAAGATGTACGCTACTTTACAGTTACTGGGACACACTTAAGATGTACGCTACTTTACAGTTACTGGGACACACTTAAGATGTACGCTACTTTACAGTTACTGGGACACACTTAAGATGTACGCTACTTTACAGTTACTGGGACACACTTAAGATGTACGCTACTTTACAGTTACTGGGACACACTTAAGATGTACGCTACTTTACAGTTACTGGGACACACTTAAGATGTACGCTACTTTACAGTTACTGGGACACACTTAAGATGTACGCTACTTTACAGTTACTGGGACACACTTAAGATGTACGCTACTTTACAGTTACTGGGACACACTTAAGATGTACGCTACTTTACAGTTACTGGGACACACTTAAGATGTACGCTACTTTACAGTTACTGGGAAACAAACCTACCTTCCAAGAGAATTCCACTTTAAAGGAACATGTAAAATAAAATTTATCATTGATACATGATATTCAAATTTGACTTGATTAATCCATTAAAAACAAATTTTAAAAGCACACAAGAATTCATGCATTGATAATACATATTTTTGTTTTCTGTGAACAATGCCTGTATTGATGTACAAGATTTTATGAATTTGAAATTGAGCGTTTTAGTTCAATATTGATAGTAGTTATTTGTTGATGAGTCTCCTCACAAATACACATGAAAATTAATTTAATATATACAATGTGTAAGGTAACATTTCATCCATCGCCTCTAAGCTGCTAGGGTAGTCTGTGTCTAGTATTTCTCCATCCAATGCTCCATCATTAATATTGTAGAAATCCAGTACCTTATTAGGTACAAAATATCACATCTTTTTATTGTAATGTCAGAATCAACGATTTCTTGTATTTTCACATAAGCTCCTCTTCATGCAAACTCATTTGGTATTGATAATTATTAAAGTGTTATTTTCACTGCTGAGAAACTTATTTTCATTATAAAACCTGCTTTATCACAGATAACAATCCATGTTTAGCATATTGTATTATTATTGTGCTTGAAAATACAAAAAAAATATGTTGTGATTCAGTGTAGAAGTTTTATTTTGGTAATCTCCTGTTTTACCTACAAACATATTATTATACAAAGAATGATGGTACCAACATGTACAGCTCTAACTAGTTCAGTTGAACAAGTGGGATACTCACTCCAGTGTGTATGATGTTTACACATTATTGTAAAACTAGATTAAATCTGTTTATAAAACTTTTGTTTCACTATTGGCCATATTACTTCGTCAACATGGAGTAAGATCATCATAGTTTTGTCTGTCCAAGATTTTGTTTTTTTACTGATGATTTGTCTGAGGAAATGATTATTTGTTTGAGAAAGATGACTGATCATTTGTTTGAGGAAGATTAATTAATTGTTTGAGGTAGATAAACGATGGTTGTGTACAGCTTTTATGATGTGAATAGTTGTTTTAGACATATAGCCAGGACACTTACTCAGATATATATATGGGACACAGATTTTTTTGTACACTATCCAGGGAACAATAATTATATAAATATTTTTTATTTCTAAAACTAGTACCACAATATTTTATTTTCAGATTACTGAAACAATAGTGAGCACGTGAATTTATTTCAGTTCTGTGATACAAACCTTCATTGATGAGGTTCACCCTGTGAGAAATCCATATACAAAACAATCCACATTTTTTACGTTTATCAAATTCACATGAAAACACCAGTATGCTGTTAAACTATACTGTACAAATATCATTCTTGCATATCAAAGAATCTCATTTAGAACTATTTATCTTTTATACTGTATATACATGTACATTTTTTGCCGTATGTTGAAACTATCTGTTATGTAAATCAGTAACCTGTTGAACTTGATTTTTTGACCCTAAACTTGTCATTACCTTCAAACTCTAGATCAGATTCAATGACATGGTTATCAATGGTATACATACTTACCTGGTAAGTGTTTTCAAGGTTTTAGCAAGTTAAATGTTTGTTTGCTTAATCATATTTTTTTGTTTGATTTCAACAAAGTGGGGATCATAACAATGTTTTCATTTTTTCACCCAGTTGTGTCAGATAATGATTATTTGGTATAGAATGCAAAGGGCATTGAGTATACGTATTAGAAATGAATTATAATTGAAATTTCATTTTAGTTTTGTGAGCTATTAGTGATACTGTCATATGACTTGTCTTACAGTCCTGTGCTAGATGTTTATATATAATTGTAAGACCAAATGTAAGTTTCCTTTTACCTCTACTCCAGACTACTCCAAAAAGTCAGGTGTCGTGGCCACAGGAAGCTTACACTGTTCTAGTTTACAAAGGTATTGTTTAATGTGTATTAGGATTTTGCCAGATACATTTTTTAGTGCTGGAAATGATATTGTTTTTAATCTCAACAATGAAAATATTTTACTATAACCACTAATTGTTTGTCATTTGTAATCCTTACCAGTAATTTGTAAGTATGTTTTGTGTATTTTCCTGAATTTTGATTGAAAAATCAGCTGAACTGGTAATACTATTCAAAGTTGATTGTTAAAAAGTGAACCATCTATGCAATGAGTAGGTGTACCATTGTATTAAAACCAGGAGTTACGGTGGTGAAATGAAGATTTTAAAGAAATGTCGGTAACTTTGTCTCATTTTACTTTCACATTGGAAGCATGTTTGCAGAAGGATGTACGGGAAGCACCAACAGAATGGAGATACGATACAAGGATGTACGGGAAGCACCAATAGAACAGAGATGCAATACAAGGATGTACGGGGAGCACCAACAGAACAGAGACGATACAAGGATGTACGGTAACCACCAATAGAACAGAGATACAATACACGGATGTACGACACGCACCAACAGAAGAGATACGATACAAGGATGTCCGGGAAGCACCAACAGAACAGAGACGATACAAGGATGTACGGTGAGTACCAAGAGAACAGAGATACAATACAAGGCTGTACGGGAAGCACCAACAGACCAGATACGATACAAGGATGTAAGGGAAGCACGAACAGAACAGATACGATACAAGGATGTAAGGGAAGCACGAACAGAACAGAGATACGATGCAAGGATGTACGGGAAGCACCAACAGCCAACAGATACGATACAAGGATGTCCGGGAAGCACCAACAGAACAGAGACGATACAAGGATGTACGGTAACCACCAATAGAACAGAGATAGGATACACGGACCTACGGGAAGCACCAACAGAAAAGAGAGACGATACAAGGATGTACGGTAAGCACCAACAGAATGGAGATACGATACAAGGAAGTACGGGAAGCACCAATAGAACAGAGATACAATACAAGGATGTACGGGAAGCACCAACAGAACAGAGATATGATACAAGGGTGTATGGGAAGCACCAACAGAACAGAGATACGATACAAGGATGTACGGGAAGTACCAACAGAACAGAGATACAATACAAGGATGTATGGGAAGCACCAACAGAACAGAGATACAATACAAGGATGTACGGGAACCAATAGAACAGAGATACAATACAAGGATGTACGGGAAGTACCAACAGAACAGAGATACGATACAAGGATGTACGGGAAGCACCAACAGAACAGAGATATGATACAAGGGTGTATGGGAAGTACCAACAGAACAGAGATACAATACAAGGATGTACGGGAAGTACCAACAGAACAGAGATCCAATACAAGGATGTATGGGAAGCACCAACAGAACAGATATGATACAAGGGTGTACGGGAAGCACCAACAGAACAGAGATACGATCCAACGATGTACGGGAAGCACCAATAGAACAGAGATACGATACAAGGATGTACGGGAAGTACCAACAGAACAGATACAATACAAGAATGTACGGGAAGCACCAACAGAACAGAGATACAATACAAGGATGTACGGGAAGCACCAACAGAACAGAGAGACGATACAAGGATGTACGGGAAGCACCAACAGAACAGAGATACGATCCAACGATGTACGGGAAGCACCAATAGAACAGAGATACAATACAAGGATGTATGGGAAGTACCAACAGAACAGATACAATACAAGTATGTACGGGAAGCACCAACAGAACAGAGATACGATACAAGGATGTACGGGAAGCACCAACAGAACAGAGATACGATACAAGGATGTACGGGAAGCACCAACAGAACAGAGATACGATACAAGGATGTACGGGAAGCACCAACAGAACAGAGATACGATACAAGGATGTACGGGAAGCACCAACAGAACAGAGATACGATACAAGGATGTACGGGAAGCACCAACAGAACAGAGATACGATACAAGGATGTACGGGAAGCACCAACAGAACAGAGATNAATACAAGGATGTACAGGAAGTACCAACAGAACAGATACAATACAAGGATGTACGGGAAGTACCAACAGAACAGATACAATACAAGGATGTACGGGAAGCACCAACAGAACAGAGATACGATACAAGGATGTACGGGAAGCACCAACAGAACAGAGATACGATACAAGGATGTATGGGAAGTACCAACAGAACAGAGATACAATACAAGGATGTACAGGAAGTACCAACAGAACAGATACGATACAAGGATGTACGGGAAGTACCAACAGAACAGATACAATACAAGGCTGTACAGGAAGTACCAATAGAACAGATACGATACAAGGATTTACGGGCAGTACCAACAGAACATATACCATACAAGGATGTACGGGAAGCGCCAACAGAACAGAGAGACGATACAAGGATGTATGGGAAGTACAAACAGAACAGAGATAGGATAAAAGAATGTATGGGAAGTACTACCAGAACAGAGATACAATACAAGGCTGTACAGGAAGTACCAACAGACCAGATACAATACAAGGAGGGACAGGAAGTACCAACGGAACAGATACGATACAAGGATGTACGGGAAGTACCAACAGAACGGAGATACGATACATAAGTTGTATAGCAGAAAAACTATTCAATTTTGTTAAGTATGTGTATTGTGTATGAATTGACATGCACAATTTAGAATGAATATGAATTAAAAATTTATAATAAAAATGAAATGTTACAAACATTGTAGTTCAGCAGATCTGGTCTCAAGAGAGGATTTGGTAAAGCAATAATTCCCATAAATAACAGGCCCATATAGGTCGTCATGGACACCCAAGTGTAATTATGACCGATACACATATTTAATTTATAGTATTGCTCATGTCAGCTATTGCAATCCTTCTTCATCCTTCGTGCAAACTTTTTACATTTTTGATTTCTTCAGAACCACTGAATAAGGGGAATCGAACATATACATTTTATTGTCACCAACAGCAAGCAAAGACCATGAAAATACATGTACTTTTCAAAAATGTTCAATATTTACCAGACTTTTTACCAAAATTGTGTAACCCATGAACCTAGGGTATACTGTTTAGGCTGGGGTAAATATACAACAGGGCCAAATTATTAGTTTGAAAACTTTCTAAGAATATCGTTGGAATGGACTGTAAAATGTTATCTACAGGTGTGTTTTAAACAGAAAACGAACAGATCATCAAAAACATTTTCAAATAAAATATTGTTTATTAATAAATACATTTAGAATATATACATCACGAGGATCAACATTTAAACTGAAATACACGCACCAGCAATATAATTTACCCATATTTTTCTCCTTCTTAATGGCCTCTAATAAAATTTGTTACACTGTATTGTGAAGTTTTCTTGAATAAATATTTTCATTGCAATAAATTAAAACAAACATTTAAATTAAAAATAATATCATATACTGATTTATAGAGTTGTATATACCATGTAGTGTGATATAAACATTATATTTTCAAAAATAATTGCATTCCCCATTTTCCTGAGTATATATATGATTGAATATTCTCTAACTACAACTTACACCTATCAACATCATCATCACTGTATCTAAGGGTTTCATGTACTGTGTCATTCTCTAACTACAACTTACACCTATCAACATCATCATCACTGTATCTAAGGGTTTCATGCACTGTGTCATTCTCTAACTACAACTTACACCTATCATCAACATCATCATCACTGTATCTAAGGGTTTCATGCACTGTGTCATTCTCTAACTACAACTTACACCTATCATCAACATCATCATCACTGTATCTAAGGGTTTCATGCACTGTGTCATTCTCTAACTACAACTTACACCTATCATCAACATCATCATCACTGTATCTAAGGGTTTCATGCACTGTGTCATTCTCTAACTACAACTTACACCTATCATCAACATCATCATCACTGTATCTAAGGGTTTCATGCACTGTGTCATTCTCTAACTACAACTTACACCTATCATCAACATCATCATCACTGTATCTAAGGGTTTCATGCACTGTGTCATTCTCTAACTACAACTTACACCTATCATCAACATCATCATCACTGTATCTAAGGGTTTCATGCACTGTGTCATTCTCTAACTACAACTTACACCTATCATCAACATCATCATCACTGTATCTAAGGGTTTCATGCACTGTGTCATTCTCTAACTACAACTTACACCTATCATCAACATCATCATCACTGTATCTAAGGGTTTCATGCACTGTGTCATTCTCTAACTACAACTTACACCTATCATCAACATCATCATCACTGTATCTAAGGGTTTCATGCACTGTGTCATTCTCTAACTACAACTTACACCTATCATCAACATCATCATCACTGTATCTAAGGGTTTCATGCACTGTGTCATTCTCTAACTACAACTTACACCTATCATCAACATCATCATCACTGTATCTAAGGGTTTCATGCACTGTGTCATTCTCTAACTACAACTTACACCTATCATCAACATCATCATCACTGTATCTAAGGGTTTCATGCACTGTGTCATTCTCTAACTACAACTTACACCTATCATCAACATCATCATCACTGTATCTAAGGGTTTCATGCACTGTGTCATTCTCTAACTACAACTTACACCTATCATCAACATCATCATCACTGTATCTAAGGGTTTCATGTACTGTGTCATTCTCTAACTACAACTTACACCTATCAACATCATCATCACTGTATCTAAGGGTTTCATGTACTGTGCCATTCTCTAACTACAACTTACACCTATCATCAACATCATCACTGTATCTAAGGGTTTCAGGTACTGTGCCATATTCTATTTTGTACAGAAAAAAATATTGCCTCATATAACTTTAAAACATGGCAAGATATTTTTTTACAATAAAATAAATTGTTTGATCAATAGAAGACAACTACATGGGTAAATATTTATGAAAAAGAAAAATAATTAAAATCACCAGACAGAGATCGTATAGGGGTGAAAATATAAATGACTATCACATCTAAAAATAAAATCACCATACACATCAAATGATACATATAATAGCAATAAAACCAGACTATACTTAGCCTACTACAGTTAAATTACTTAAGTTACACTAATCTATGAAAAAACCCACAACCACTTGCCAATAATCATACTCGGAAGAACTTTGTTAATTGCTGTTGACCTTTGACCTGTGGAAGAAGTTTCCTGCGACATGTTTTGCTCTCTGTTTTCGTTTTCTTGTTGGCTCTTGGGGGAGAATCTCCTGACACAAGGGGGCGCTTCTGTCCTTTGACAGGAATCTTTTTGGTCACTTTAGTGGTTTTGTTGACTTTTGCTTTGTTGACCTTTGATTCATCCTGACCTTGACCTGATACCTCTTTGACCTCTATAGCGGTACTGGGTACATTCTCCTGATCATTGATGGTCTCTGCTATGCGATTGGCAACTCCCAGCTCCTGGTTTGTGTGTTTTCCAGGGTGTACAATGGTTTTGCTGGAATCAAAATGAAACATTTTACATACCAAGGTATTTCCTGTAGGGTTTAACTGCATCCATATAAACATGTGGAAATGGTCGTTGTTTCTTGTGAATAGATATTTAAAATATTTTAGTTTCAAGCAATCAATTATAAACAATTACATCATATCAATATTACCAAACAAGGTGTAAATCTATGTTTACAATAACTACTTGTCAGACTTGAATTACTGAAAAATTGAATTATCAACAGGTTTCCATTGTTATCAAATATATATATCTTGAACATTTTCTGACAATTAACCCTATTACAGAGACTTTCCCCATCAGTTGTACTGATTATACAAGGCATTTGGAATATATTCAGCAGGAACACATTAGAGGATCCTTAACATGAAGAGAAATGTAGAAATATTGCTTTAAATATGAAATTGTTTAATTGTATGAACGTTGTGAGGATTACTTTTGACTGAGTATATATACGTAGGGAAGAGTGTGAACTCTGTGTGAGTATAAAAACCTTGGGACGAGTGTGACCTCTGACAGTGTGAGTATACATACCTTGGGACGGGTGTGACCTCTGACTGCGAGTATACATACCTTGGGACGAGTGTGACCTCTGGCTGTGAGTATACATACCTTTGGTTGAGTGTGACCTCTGACAGTGTGAGTATACATACCTTTGGTTGAGTGTGACCTCTGACAGTGTGAGTATACATACCTGCGGACGAGTGTGACCTCTGGCTATGAGTATGCATACCTGCGGACGAGTGTGACCTCTGACTGCGAGTATACATACCTTAGGACGAGTGTGACCTCTGACAGTGTGAGTATACATACCATGGGACGTGTGTGACCTCTGACTGTGAGTATACATACCTTTGGTTGAGTGTGACCTCTGACTGAGTGAGTATACATACCTTAGGACGAGTGTTACCTCTGGCTGTGTGAGTATACATACCTTGGAACGAGTGTGACCTCTGGCTGTGAGTACACATACCTTGGAAGGAGTGTGACCTCTGACTGTGTGAGTATACATACCTTGGGACGAGTGTGACCTCGGACTGTGTGAGTATAATGTTCTGTCCCTTGATATCCTCATTATGTGTGGGGTTAGCCCAGGCCATGCAGGACTTGTATCGCTTCTGGTGGATTGGTGTCTGAAAATGAAATTCACATGACTAGTACACATGTCCAACATTTAAGACAGTTATTTGTGATAGATATACAGTATAACCTTGATGTATCACCACCCATTGTACCACCAAACTCACCTACCACCAAACTCACCTACCCCCAAACTCACCTACCACCAAACTCACATAACACCAAACTCACCTACCACCAAACTCACCTACCACCAAACTAATCTACCACCAAACTCACCTACCACCAAACTCACATACCACCAAACTCGCCTACCACCAAACTCACATACCACCATCAGTTCTATCTTAATGGATTTCCCCACACTTATATGCCATGATGTTTTGAGTACAGCCATGCAAATATCGCTTTGTTGGTCCCCGAAAACAGCCCCACTCCATCCAAGAAATTAACCTGTGTCATTGATTTCACAGTAGTGTTTTATTAGGATGTAACACAACTTGCTACCACAAATAATGAAGTTACAACAAGTCCAAGATGAGCTTGATCTTAATACCGATTTACGTTTGACTAGGAAACAGTTTATTGAAATGGTCAGATGCTTGCAACCCACTCAAGTATTGTTGGACACTTTTGATGCTGAAATTTGTTTGAAGAAATGGACTCTGATGATATTATAATAATAATAATAATTTGAGGTCCTGTAAAAACCGCTTTATCACAACCTAGTTTGTAGGTCGTCTCAAAGCAGTTCACAAGTTATTATCCATGGTTATAGGGCCTTTGCAACCAGCCATTATCTTTCTCAACTCCCTGGGGAGCATACAGCCGGAGCTGCCATTTCAACTCACAGCAAGCATTCAACACTTCCAGCACTTCCCAACCACGTACTCACTTACAGTTGAGTAGACAGGAACTAGCAGAGTAAAGTATCTTGTTCAAAGATACAACACAGTGCTGCAACGTGACTGATATCAGAATGAGATCTAATTAAATATTTCCAAACTAATTACTCTTTCAAAAATGATTGTGTATCTTAAAAACTGCAAAAACATATACAGATATGCTGGAGTTTTCAGTATTAAGTGTTGGGTATGTGTGCCAAACCAAACAAGCATTCATCCACATTTAACAGGGACAACTTATACCGCCAGCTTGTTATAACGCCAATATGTCCTTGAACAGAAGGTGGTGGTATAGTGGGGTTATACTGTACATTTACAAAAAATAAATATGAAAAAATAATCTTTTACTCTCTCAACTTAAAAATACTCTTAGCAGCAGGTCTTTTACCCTCTCAACTTTAAAGTACTCTTAGTCAGCAGGCCTTTTACCCTCTCAACTTTAAAGTACTCTTTGTCAACAGGTCTTTTACCCTCTAAACTTTAAAGTACTCTTAGCAGCAGGTCTTTTACCCTCTCAACTTTAAAGTACTCTTAGTCAACAGGTCGTTTACCCTCTCAACTTAAAAGAACTCTTAGCAGCAGGTCTTTTAGCCTCTCAACTTTTAAGTACTCTTAGCAGCAGGTCTTTTACCCTCTCAACTTTAAAGAACTCTAAGTCAACAGGTCTTTTACCCTCTCAACTTTATAGCACTCTTAGCAGCAGGTCTTTTACTCTCTCAACTTTAAAGTACTCTTAGCAGCAGGTCGTTTACCCTCTCAACTTTAAAGTACTCTTTGTCAACAGGTCGTTTACCCTCTCAACTTTTAAGTACTCTTTGTCGACAGGTATTTTACCCTCTCAACTTTAAAGTACTCTTTGTCAACAGGTTGTTTACCCTCTCAACTTTAAAGTACTCTTAGCAGCAGGTCTTTTACCCTCTCAACTTTAAAGTACTCTTAGCAGCAGGTCTTTTACCCTCTCAACTTTAAAGTACTCTTAGCAGCAGGTCTTTTACCCTCTCAACTTTAAAGTACTCTTAGCAGCAGGTCTTTTACCCTCTCAACTTTAAAGTACTCTTAGCAGCAGGTCTTTTACCCTCTCAACTTTAAAGTACTCTTAGCAGCAGGTCTTTTACCCTCTCAACTTTAAAGTACTCTTAGCAGCAGGTCTTTTACCCTCTCAACTTTAAAGTACTCTTAGCAGCAGGTCTTTTACCCTCTCAACTTTAAAGTACTCTTAGCAGCAGGTCTTTTACCCTCTCAACTTTAAAGTACTCTTAGCAGCAGGTCTTTTACCCTCTCAACTTTAAAGTACTCTTAGCAGCAGGTCTTTTACCCTCTCAACTTTAAAGTACTCTTAGCAGCAGGTCTTTTACCCTCTCAACTTTAAAGTACTCTTAGCAGCAGGTCTTTTACCCTCTCAACTTTAAAGTACTCTTAGCAGCAGGTCTTTTACCCTCTCAACTTTAAAGTACTCTTAGCAGCAGGTCTTTTACCCTCTCAACTTTAAAGTACTCTTAGCAGCAGGTCTTTTACCCTCTCAACTTTAAAGTACTCTTAGCAGCAGGTCTTTTACCCTCTCAACTTTAAAGTACTCTTAGCAGCAGGTCTTTTACCCTCTCAACTTTAAAGTACTCTTAGCAGCAGGTCTTTTACCCTCTCAACTTTAAAGTACTCTTAGCAGCAGGTCTTTTACCCTCTCAACTTTAAAGTACTCTTAGCAGCAGGTCTTTTACCCTCTCAACTTTAAAGTACTCTTAGCAGCAGGTCTTTTACCCTCTCAACTTTAAAGTACTCTTAGCAGCAGGTCTTTTACCCTCTCAACTTTAAAGTACTCTTAGCAGCAGGTCTTTTACCCTCTCAACTTTAAAGTACTCTTAGCAGCAGGTCTTTTACCCTCTCAACTTTAAAGTACTCTTAGCAGCAGGTCTTTTACCCTCTCAACTTTAAAGTACTCTTAGCAGCAGGTCTTTTACCCTCTCAACTTTAAAGTACTCTTAGCAGCAGGTCTTTTACCCTCTCAACTTTAAAGTACTCTTAGCAGCAGGTCTTTTACCCTCTCAACTTTAAAGTACTCTTAGCAGCAGGTCTTTTACCCTCTCAACTTTAAAGTACTCTTAGCAGCAGGTCTTTTACCCTCTCAACTTTAAAGTACTCTTAGCAGCAGGTCTTTTACCCTCTCAACTTTAAAGTACTCTTAGCAGCAGGTCTTTTACCCTCTCAACTTTAAAGTACTCTTAGCAGCAGGTCTTTTACCCTCTCAACTTTAAAGTACTCTTAGCAGCAGGTCTTTTACCCTCTCAACTTTAAAGTACTCTTAGCAGCAGGTCTTTTACCCTCTCAACTTTAAAGTACTCTTAGCAGCAGGTCTTTTACCCTCTCAACTTTAAAGTACTCTTAGCAGCAGGTCTTTTACCCTCTCAACTTTAAAGTACTCTTAGCAGCAGGTCTTTTACCCTCTCAACTTTAAAGTACTCTTAGCAGCAGGTCTTTTACCCTCTCAACTTTAAAGTACTCTTAGCAGCAGGTCTTTTACCCTCTCAACTTTAAAGTACTCTTAGCAGCAGGTCTTTTACCCTCTCAACTTTAAAGTACTCTTAGCAGCAGGTCTTTTACCCTCTCAACTTTAAAGTACTCTTAGCAGCAGGTCTTTTACCCTCTCAACTTTAAAGTACTCTTAGCAGCAGGTCTTTTACCCTCTCAACTTTAAAGTACTCTTAGCAGCAGGTCTTTTACCCTCTCAACTTTAAAGTACTCTTAGCAGCAGGTCTTTTACCCTCTCAACTTTAAAGTACTCTTAGCAGCAGGTCTTTTACCCTCTCAACTTTAAAGTACTCTTAGCAGCAGGTCTTTTACCCTCTCAACTTTAAAGTACTCTTAGCAGCAGGTCTTTTACCCTCTCAACTTTAAAGTACTCTTAGCAGCAGGTCTTTTACCCTCTCAACTTTAAAGTACTCTTAGCAGCAGGTCTTTTACCCTCTCAACTTTAAAGTACTCTTAGCAGCAGGTCTTTTACCCTCTCAACTTTAAAGTACTCTTAGCAGCAGGTCTTTTACCCTCTCAACTTTAAAGTACTCTTAGCAGCAGGTCTTTTACCCTCTCAACTTTAAAGTACTCTTAGCAGCAGGTCTTTTACCCTCTCAACTTTAAAGTACTCTTAGCAGCAGGTCTTTTACCCTCTCAACTTTAAAGTACTCTTAGCAGCAGGTCTTTTACCCTCTCAACTTTAAAGTACTCTTAGCAGCAGGTCTTTTACCCTCTCAACTTTAAAGTACTCTTAGCAGCAGGTCTTTTACCCTCTCAACTTTAAAGTACTCTTAGCAGCAGGTCTTTTACCCTCTCAACTTTAAAGTACTCTTAGCAGCAGGTCTTTTACCCTCTCAACTTTAAAGTACTCTTAGCAGCAGGTCTTTTACCCTCTCAACTTTAAAGTACTCTTAGCAGCAGGTCTTTTACCCTCTCAACTTTAAAGTACTCTTAGCAGCAGGTCTTTTACCCTCTCAACTTTAAAGTACTCTTAGCAGCAGGTCTTTT
This sequence comes from Mizuhopecten yessoensis, assembly GCF_002113885.1. NCBI lineage: Eukaryota > Metazoa > Mollusca > Bivalvia > Pectinida > Pectinidae > Mizuhopecten > Mizuhopecten yessoensis. The sequence goes on along the minus strand of NW_018408807.1, from coordinate 11,329 downwards.
ACCCTCTCAACTTTAAAGTACTCTTAGCAGCAGGTCTTTTACCCTCTCAACTTTAAAGTACTCTTAGCAGCAGGTCTTTTACCCTCTCAACTTTAAAGTACTCTTAGCAGCAGGTCTTTTACCCTCTCAACTTTAAAGTACTCTTAGCAGCAGGTCTTTTACCCTCTCAACTTTAAAGTACTCTTAGCAGCAGGTCTTTTACCCTCTCAACTTTAAAGTACTCTTAGCAGCAGGTCTTTTACCCTCTCAACTTTAAAGTACTCTTAGCAGCAGGTCTTTTACCCTCTCAACTTTAAAGTACTCTTAGCAGCAGGTCTTTTACCCTCTCAACTTTAAAGTACTCTTAGCAGCAGGTCTTTTACCCTCTCAACTTTAAAGTACTCTTAGCAGCAGGTCTTTTACCCTCTCAACTTTAAAGTACTCTTAGCAGCAGGTCTTTTACCCTCTCAACTTTAAAGTACTCTTAGCAGCAGGTCTTTTACCCTCTCAACTTTAAAGTACTCTTAGCAGCAGGTCTTTTACCCTCTCAACTTTAAAGTACTCTTAGCAGCAGGTCTTTTACCCTCTCAACTTTAAAGTACTCTTAGCAGCAGGTCTTTTACCCTCTCAACTTTAAAGTACTCTTAGCAGCAGGTCTTTTACCCTCTCAACTTTAAAGTACTCTTAGCAGCAGGTCTTTTACCCTCTCAACTTTAAAGTACTCTTAGCAGCAGGTCTTTTACCCTCTCAACTTTAAAGTACTCTTAGCAGCAGGTCTTTTACCCTCTCAACTTTAAAGTACTCTTAGCAGCAGGTCTTTTACCCTCTCAACTTTAAAGTACTCTTAGCAGCAGGTCTTTTACCCTCTCAACTTTAAAGTACTCTTAGCAGCAGGTCTTTTACCCTCTCAACTTTAAAGTACTCTTAGCAGCAGGTCTTTTACCCTCTCAACTTTAAAGTACTCTTAGCAGCAGGTCTTTTACCCTCTCAACTTTAAAGTACTCTTAGCAGCAGGTCTTTTACCCTCTCAACTTTAAAGTACTCTTAGCAGCAGGTCTTTTACCCTCTCAACTTTAAAGTACTCTTAGCAGCAGGTCTTTTACCCTCTCAACTTTAAAGTACTCTTAGCAGCAGGTCTTTTACCCTCTCAACTTTAAAGTACTCTTAGCAGCAGGTCTTTTACCCTCTCAACTTTAAAGTACTCTTAGCAGCAGGTCTTTTACCCTCTTAACTTTAAAGTACTCTTAGCAGCAGGTCTTTTACCCTCTCAACTTTAAAGTACTCTTTGTCAACAGGTCGTTTACCCTCTCAACTTTAAAGTACTTTTTGTCAACAGGTCTTTTACCCTCTCAACTTTAAAGTACTCTTAGTCAGCAGGTCTTTTACCCTCTCAACTTTAATAAATGCTATACTAGCCATCCAAGCCTTGCACCTTTTTAACTCTTAATTTAGCTCAATTATTCAGTAAGTCAGCCAAGCAGCAATCTAAAGGTGTGTACCTCTGATGATCGCTGAGACAGCAGGCGGTCAGACAGACTCTTATTGTACGGGTCATCAGGACTGTCAAGGTACTCATCAGGGGACCTGTACAAAATACATAGGCTTTAATGATAATACAGTTCAACTTGAAAAAAAATCTGTCAACACTGGAATTGAAATTTGATGGTCATTTATAAGATTATCACGTTGTTTCATTTTGTTTCGTGTGAAGGGAGGTTTTTCTTCAAGATTTACCAAGTATAAACACAGAATATCAAATAACATAAAATTGTAATAAACAGGATTTTGGTCTGATTAAAGGAAATGATATAGGTAAAGTTCACAGATAAATTAGCCTGACAGTATGTAGATACATACCTGAACTGAGATACATACCTGAACTGTGACAGGATACAGGGAAAGTGTACAGGTAAATTAACCTGTGTAGATACATACCTGAACTATGACATGATACAGGGGAAGTGTACAGGTAAATTTACTTGTGTAGATCTATACATACCTAAACTGTGACAGGATACAGGGAAAGTGTACAGGTAAATTTACCTGTGTACATACATACCTGAACTGTGACATAATACAGTGGAAGTATACAGGTAAATTAACCTGGGTTAATACCTGAACTGTGACATGATACAGGGGAAGTGTACAGGTAAATTAACTGGGATTAATACCTGAACTGTGACATGATACAGGAGAAGTGTACAGGTAAATTTACCTGGGTTAATACATACCTGAACTGTGACATGATACAGGGAAAGTGTACAGGAAAATTAACCTGGGTTAATACATACCTGAACTGTGACATGATACAGGGGAAGTGTACAGGTAAATTAACCTGGGTTATTACATACCTGAACTGTGACATGATACAGGGGAAGTGTACAGGTGTTCTTTGACTAGAGAATCCATCACACAGGAAGTCAAGTGTCTGCACTTTGAAATCATCCATCCCCGACACCAGTTTGTCGACAATATATCGCAGTACCTTGAGAGTGTGTCTACCCACAGCAGATCCCCCATCCCTTACAGCCTGTAAGAAAAGGATATACTTGTACACTTCAATCTGTTTAGAGATTATTTCTATAGAAACAAGTCTGACCCAGTTATCTTTTATTTATATATAAACATCAATTACACTTTGAAAAATCATGCTAACTTCGAAATTTAATGATGTATGTATGTTAAAGTCACAATTTTTTCTCCTTTACTGAACAATGAAATGATCAGACGCAGAGGTACTTATAATTTTACAAACCACATTATCAAACAACTTCAAACCAAAGTGGAATGATTCAAGGAAGACAGAGTCACATAAATACTTACTTTATCTGGGGAACTGGAGACAGATGATTCAAACATGTTAATGACACGGACCACCTCTTTTTGGAGCTTTTCACACACAGACTCAACATTGCTGATACGGAGGCGATTCTCACGACATTTGATGATCTCCTTCTTGATGATGTTTAATACTTTACGACAGGATACTCTGAAAAAATAATCACATGCCATTGGATTTTGTTCGAGTCCTCAAAGTACAAGTTTCTGTATCATCATAAATCAAATCATATGTTTATCTTTTTTCTTTTCCAGATTCACCATGGATACCGAAGGAAAAAGCACACAAACAGTTCTTTTCTAGTTTTCGTCTATATTAATGGAGCAGTTCCTTTAAATCTATCTCAAATGATAAGATCCATTCAAACCTTGAATGTGCATGTATATCATATATGGCACATGGCCCCTGTTTTGCCGAATTCCTAGATTCAGGATTATCTAGGAGTCATAACCATATAACACAAGATCATATTTGGACTACATATCTACAATTAAAAAAATATCACAGTACAAATCTAGTTACATGGTGTCCAAATGTAATTTCTAAAACAATCAAATGTAGTCTGACTAATGCAGGTTGTCCTTCAAATCAGGTTTTCAATATAAGAGTTAAATTGGCAACAACAAAGGCAGCATCTCTGAAGACATGACATTTATTTGTTAAGTGTCATTAAATATCCAATTTCACGGCTGCGACCTACCTTTTATCAGTTTCCTCCTCTATGACTGTCTGTAGTTTATGAATTAGAGAGACAAACTCGCCAAGACCCTTGACATGCTGAGCCAGGGGACTATTGGGGTCTGGGGCGTACCCCTTACCTCCAAGGCGGATCTTCATCACATAGGATACAGCGGTCTACAAAGTAACACAAAATAAGTCTACTGTATCATAGCACTGTCAAATTAAACCTCAACTGATAATGCTCTTGGATGCATACAGGAACTGTTTCAACCTAAGTCAGGTTGTATAGTGTTTAATAAGTGACAGACTGATCAAGGTTTAATATTCTGTTGTTAAAGTATTTGTTTATTTGTCTTCGGGTTCACTGTCATAAAATAGCATCATTAGATCAATATGTTTGATTATGACTGCAGAATGAGGTGTTCTCTTCCCACCCCCTCCTGTATGTGAAACAAATCTCAGACACACAAATGAGATGGGTGTAGAGTGTCCCTCTGTATGTTTGTACTGCTAAACTTGTTACAAGTTGTGAGTGATGGGTCCAGTAACACTAACCTGATACATGGTCATGTTCTTTGCCTGAGATGCATGTTTGATGTCAGTGAAAGCCTGATGAGTTAGCTCCCTTTCTGGTGTGTTGAGAGAACGAGCTAAGGCCAGCTCTGCACGAGAGTTCACCAGGAGTTCCAGGTACGACCCATACACTAGCTGTATGTAGGACTAAAATAAAACACTTCTATTTTATATTTTGTTCTATTAAAAGAACAATACAAGACAAATAGATTTTACCAAAATAAGAACTCAGATTACACAGAAGGTGAGCATTCTGTATAAATGTTATTTAAAAGAAATATCTTAACAATGTAATAAATCTATACCTCCGTCTGAGACCTTGAATGTTATAAACTGAGATGAGTCTATACCACATCAACAGACCAGAGGATTGCTTACCTCTGTGAGAGATCTGGGCTGGCCTGATGCAGGTGTAGGTTGGAAGAAGCTCTTGTCTGCACCACTTTCCCCTAGAGCCTCTTGAATAGTTACATCACTGTAGAGGACATTGATGTCATCTTCTTTAACATCTGTCCCCTCATCTATCTCCAGGGAAACCTCTAATGTGATGTTCTTTGTCAAACGCCCCTCACAAAGGTACTCAACCATTGCTCTCTACAACATATTCATATGTATAACACGATAGTTAAAATTTTGTTTTAAATGCTTATATCTTAAGAGTGGTATACTTTATTTCTACATAAAACAATACAACCACTGGTTTATCTGCAGCCTACCTCTGTTTGGTTTCTGGGAAGGCCTATGATGATGATATCTGTTACACTAAGTTCAGCCTGGAGACTTTGGTTGCTGTGACACGCCTCACACACAGCTAGTAGTACTTCACACATGTCGATGTAGTTACAGTGTTTAAGGAATGCTTGGTATTCCTGTTTTATTTCGTCTCCTACTGGGTACACTTCATCAGTCTCCATGGAGGGGAGACGACTCTGTCCAGCACACTCCTGAGCAGACTTGACTAGAGAAAGTTTGTGTTTCACTATATCTTTGTTGGCTTGTATCACAGTGCTGGTCTCCACTTCAAACTCTCCATTCCCCTAAAATGTAGACAAAGGTAAAAGTAAAGGTAGAAATTTTAAGTGTTTTTCCACATCCAAATCCAAACACATGGGCAACACAATGGCTTGGTAGTAAAGTATATTGTAACAATTGTCATTTCCTTATTAAACTGAGAATATTTTTCATAGCACTATGCTGCTTTTTATTTTTGCACATATACATACACTGAAACATAGTATATGTGGTCTTCTTTGAACGCCAAGTTAAAATCCAATGTTTTCCTGTGAAATGCCACTTGAAAACAATTCTTAAATTTCAAGTCATCAAATCAGTATCAGAAATTAAACTCTGCCAGTTACTGTCTGATCGGAACCATTTTTGAACTTGTCCGATATTTTATTGATAAATATATAAAGCAGCATAACAAAATCCATTCACTTTTACTCAAGTTATCGTGATAGCAAGATAAAAGTTAACACAGGTTGACAGAAGAAGACGGATGGCAATAGGTTATACCATGACCTATATGGTCAGGTGACCTAAATAGGCTTTAATACTATATATTACAAGTTTTAGGTTTCACCCTTTGGTATCCATGGCGATTCTATGCATTTTCCAAGCCTTTACAAAAACCAAAAAAGTGGTAATAAATAGACTGAACCAACTACCACTACTTGTCAGCTTCACCAATGATGCACCTGCTGGCTATAAACACTTGAGGTTTATACTGTACCTGCTTATTTTTCTCTGCCAGACAGAGCTGTAATGCTATTATCTGGTCTACACTGGACAGCAGCGTTGTTCGTTCATTTGGGAGAAGTCCGTATTTGCGACAGAGGGACATGTAATACTGGGCTAAATTAACAGTCCCTTCATGACCACTTCCACAGTCTACCACCACACATGATCTCGTTTCTAGGGGAAAAAAGGAATCACATGAAATGGAATGTAAATACCACAGACTTTCCTGAATAGTTTCAGTATTTCATACATAAACATTCATCAAGCTTGAAAATCATGTTTTCTTCAATATGAATGTACCTCTGCATAAGATCTTAAAATGAAAAGACTATTTCTGACAATTACCAATTAGAAGTCAAGATTTTGGTTCTACCAATCATTCATTTATTTAAATCAAATGTTATTATATATGGGGCCTTTAATTTATATCTCACCACTGTTGTCCATAAGTAAAACAAGATTATTCTGATCTACTGTTTTTTTTATAATCCTTTAAATGTCAGCACTTTGCAAATCATAAATTTGACACATTTGTATACGTAGTCAGTTGTTATCTAATGATCTATATATTCAACAATTGTCAAATTAAAAAAAAAAACGACCCCAAACAATCGCTACTTACTGCTATGGTAGTATGACCAACTTGCATTTTCTACCTAACATGTAAATTTAACAGCAGTTTTTTGCTAGGTAAATCAACCGCTGTAAAACTGGGCAAAAATATCACTGATGACATCAGTATGTACATATTTTTTCATCAATGTTGTCCACCATTAATTATCCTTTCTTTTTCCTTCAGTTTTTCAGGAATTCAACTGAGTATATTAATTATATATAAAGATAGTGTTATCTTGAATACTGTTTCACAGGAAATATATAAGATACACATATATATGTCATAAAAAACCTGGAGGTAATAAGTGTTTTTCTCCATATGTGAAAAAAGAGGGGTTGGGGTGTGATTAGAAAATTCGAAAGTGGGGATTTACTTTATACAAACCCTCATTCTGGAGAAACTGCTGATAGCTATTAATATGTAATGAATTTAACATCACACATATCTAATCCGATATTGAAAATAACATTTATATGATTATTACACTGACATACAAATTAATCAATTCATGTCCAGCTCCAACCACTTGTTGATGCAGTACACATGCTATTTGTCTGAACACAACTTTATGCAACAGTGTATCTGCAAAGTCAGATAAATTAGTGGTATATATTTCTTACACATTTCTACCCCTGTTTGTACTATAAATTAGACAATAACCTGTGTCCGAGTTACTTCTTTTAGCAAATATCTTTGTCTTCAGACAGTTGATATATTTGCTAATTGTGTCGGCGTCACAGCTGTTGAGAAAGTAGGCAACCTTGTTATCCATCACCATATCGCTGACCTTCTGGTTGCACCTGCAGGAAGCAAATATGAAGAAAAATATGAAGTCACAACTTGATCAGTTGTACAATACATGGTTAACCAACCTTTACATTATTAATTTCATGTTTCTTTCAGTAAAAACATAAATATTCATGCAAACATCAACCTTTAAGGAAGTGTGTACATGTACATACAGCCATTCTGGTGTCTGTGCATGGATCCCCGGGAGTGTAGCAAAGTTATAGACTTTTGAAAGTTTTGGGAAAACCAAGACCTTATAATTACAGAGCCAATGAACGTTAACATGAATCAAAATTTAACGAAACTTAACTGTCTATATTATTTATATTTTATGGTTCATTTTGTATATCACTAGTACTATTATGTACTATGAGTATCATATTGTATGATTTTGAACCCGTCCGATATCAGAAAAGGATTGTTCAAATTGATTATCCTGCACCGGAATAAACTTCACTTAACTTAAAGTTCGCGTGGACTTGTAGACATTAGTTGATAGATAACATACGCTGGAAGAGCTGTTTTAAAACCGAAAATAATACAACAACAAAAAAACACTTATTTTCCAACTGAGAAATGTCAATGATTTCAGTCCACAAACAAACAGACAAATACAAAAATATATTTAAATCGCCAAAAGTAAACTCCCATGAAATACTTTACTTTTCCACAAATTAATCAACGATACATTCAAAACAACAAAACAAAAATACAGGCATTCTGCCGGCATCAAAACAAATCACAGTAAAACTTACCCGTTTGAAATACAAAGCACCTGCAGACGTCAGCTGATGCTATTTTGAATTTCGAGCCAATAACAGTCTCTTAGACGCTTCCAGTCTAGATTCTTTCGTGACAAACGTTTTACTGCGAGCGATCAAACAATATATTTCGGGAGTACTAAATTCGGAAAGTGCACATTTAGCATCCAACAGAGTAAACCCACTGTGGTAATGATATGGAAGTCGTCAATATTCTCGTGCATGAAATAGTTTCATAAGCAAAATGTATTTTAGTGAATGGAAACGAAGGATTTTATGATAATAAATCGCATAGAACTATGGTCCACGTTACTTGTTTTATCAGAATTGGTTCTTGTCAGAGAAAGGGATTATTCAATGATCGAATGTTAATTATATGCACAAACAGAAAAAAACATGGCTACTACGAACACAAAACGTATTGTCTATGTTGGTAAGTTTCACTTTATTAGTGTTAATCAAATATTGAATGGTTTACAACCCATGATATTCCGGTTAAAATTATCCAAAAATGTATTGTTATTGATTTACTGCAAAGTAATTGTTTCCAGTACTGTATTGCGATGTTTATGATGAAACATGCGTTTCGCCGGTTGGCGGTAATGTATTGCATTTCACCAATTTAACTTAAAGTTAAGTAAAAAAAATATATAAGAAAACACGTTTGATAACACACAATGTCAAAATGTTACGTGAGGCCGTCTATTCTCTATTGACCTATAGATCTGAAATAGGTCTTTTGAGCTATTTTCAAGTGATTTTCTTTTCTTAAGGAAAACGATACAAAGTGGCTTTTAAAAGAAGATTATGATGATCATGATGTTGATAACAAAAGACATTAAATATGAGTATTCTTTATAAAAAAAACAATGATGCAAAAAAAAACGGAAATTTTACATTTATGAAAAATGAAAATAAACATGTATAACTGTATGCTTTTTAATTTTGTAGTCAACATTACCATAAACCTAGTCCGAATTATTCTGACGTTTTATCGACTTTTTTTATATCGGTCTGTCGTCGGTTAATCGACGACAGACCGATATAAAAAAAAGTTGATAAAACGTCAGAAGAATTCGGACTACCATAAACCTTATTTTTTTGTGCGACTTTGTTTAATTTAATGAAAATTTGACTTTGTTTAATTTAATGAAAATTGAAATCTGAGAAAAAATAGCTCAATACGGCTATAATTTATAGGTGGATATAGCTATATACCTTGTAGGTCTTTATAGCTATATAGCTCAATCGGCAGAGTGTACTGGACCTGATGACATGTACAATTATTTATAATTGACTATAAATATGATTTGAAGAGCAACAGTAACAGTATTCGGTTGTGGACTAATATTATCTGGAAATCTCTGTTGTAACAATACTAGTTTTGAAATTCATACATTATGTAAAGGGTGCCATTTAAATTTGTTTCAGTTATAACAGGAAAGAGAGTAGTGGTACGTAGTTTAACTGGGGTTTGAACCTGCAACCCCCAGCTTCCCAGTCTACAGCTCTTCTGATTGAGATAAACTTAAAGGGAAATTCCCTCTAGTTCAATTTAGCTAGAAGGCGACTGTAACCCTATGTACAATTAAAATCTGCCACAGGATATACATGTATATTCATAGCTATATCTACAGATGTATACTGACCTTATTCTTGCAGTAGTAGCTCACAAGAGCTTGCTTCCTGTTCACTTGATGCAACTTTAAATAAAGATTTTGTATCTTCTGAACAGCACATGTGAGCATTTTCAGGATTAGAAAAGACTGATCTTCTTATTAATTGAGAGTTGAATTCAAGACCTACTAACTCAAGACTAGCCAACATTCATCCAAGTTAATTGTTATACCTGGTTACAGCAATTAAGTCTGTCACTGCTATGTAACTTCAGTAGGCTCTACCATGCATTGATATGGATGAGTCCATTATGGTCTACAGTGGTTACAGCAATTAAGTCAATTTCCTTTAAATATTGATAACAGGTATGGTTCAGAGAAATGATAGTTTGGTATGATGGCTGTTTTGACAGGTAATGACACTTTGGTATGATGACTGTTTTGACAGGTAATTTGCTTTTTAAATCCATTCCGGGAGGGCTCAACTCATATTTAAGCAAAGCATGAACCAAATGTTTGCTTTTCCTAGATACAATGATGTGAAAGAGATGGTCCTCACAGTTGGACTCAAAGAGTTTGTGATAGTTAAATGTACAGATCACAGTCAGTGAACAAAATTGTCAATAATTGGATAGTGTCAGTAGTTTTTAACTGCACAATTGCAATTACAGATAGAATCATTACAGTGTTTTTGTCAGTTTGTCATATTTTTTTATCTTTTCTTTATTGGTGATATTTGCAGGTGGTCTAGCAGAGGAGGTGGATGAAAAAATTCTCCATGCAGCCTTTATACCTTTTGGTGACATCACAGACATACAGATTCCACTGGATTATGAAACAGGTGTAGTATCATGGATTGAGCTGAACTGTTTATACATTTTGTAAATAAGTCTGGTTTACTGGTCTCATGAAGTAAAAACATAATTATCACTTAGCAAAAAGAAGATGGGGTCAACACAATTGAACTTTACATAGACTGACAAGATGTTTAGTGGGCATAGTCAATTGGACCACTGTAACTTTAGCTTTCAAACACTGGTTTCTGATCATGGTCCATACAGATTTACAATCCAAAAAGAATATTAGGCTAAGCAAAATTATATGATCTGTTATATTAATTAAGGGTGACAAAAAATGTATATCAGAAAAACAAATAAGGGTAAGTAGGCATATATTTTATTTTTGAAATATTGGGTTATGACACATAGTCTTAATTTTGGGATTATGCAGGTTCCCAGATAACACAAATTTGATTCATGTAAAAATATACTCTACAGAAGATCTTGATGGAAATATACTTTATATGGATTTTCTAGGTCATACAGAGTTTAAGACTGAGTATACTTCCTTTTACCTATGTATATGAGAGTTCTCAACAGTTGAGTACATTTTAAAATTCTAAATAGCAGGGCTAGACTAGCCCTAGAGATTAGCTGTTAGTATTCTAGATGTGTCGCAGTATTTTAAAGTGTCAGTACTTTTTACTTTTTATAATAATATTAAACGAAAGTGCATCTGAACCTGATGAAGGTTGGGACATCCTACTTAAACTTGTCAGTGTAATATTTCCAATGCAACAGAATCTATGGTGTTGATTCTTCATCATTTACAATATCACATATTCTCCTGTTTGGTGGAGCTCTACTCTGATATCAACTGCCAATTCCTGTACACCATCAACAACCAATGAACCATTGTCTGTAGGACATTAGGATTCTGTGCCTTATAAACATCC